>NW_016862054.1:0-341 GCF_001698545.2 Rhinopithecus bieti | reverse complement strand
TTCCTTCCTTCCTTCCTTCCTTCCTTCCTTCCTTCCTTCCTTCCTTCCTTCCTTCCTCTTTCTTTTTCTTTCTTTCTTTCTTTCTCTCTCTCTCTCTCTCTCTCTCTCTCTTTCTTTCTTCTTTCTTTTTTTTTCTTTTCTTTTCTTTTCTTTTCTTTTCTTTTCTTTTCTTTTTTTGATGGAGTTTCGCTGTTGCCCAGGCTGGAGGGCAGTGGCACAATCTTGGCTCACTGTATCCTCCACCTCCAGGGTTTTAGCAATTCTCTGCCTCAGCCTCCCAAGTAGCTGGGATTACAGGCACCCACCACAACCCCCGGCTATTTTTTTTCATTTGTATTTCT
>NW_016862053.1:0-1500 GCF_001698545.2 Rhinopithecus bieti | reverse complement strand
AGATGGGATCTTTCTATATTTTCCAGGCTGGTCTCAAACTCCTGGCCTCAAGTGATCCTTCCATTTTGGCCTTCCGAAGTGCTAGGATTACAGCACTTTGGAAGGCCTATGGGTTTTGCTCTGGTGGGCTGGGTGGTGCTGAATCTGCCTCTGGTAATGTAACTGCCTGTGATCATGCAGCCAGTAAGAGTCAGGGCCGAATCCAGGTCCATCCCAGGGCCATTGCCAGCCCTGAGGAAGAACCCGAGGGGTTAGCAGTCAGGTGGGGTGCAGAGAGCCCATGTCATAATCCAGAGTGAGGGTCGTCCCCATCCTGGATGGGGCTTGGGCCCTTCCAGGCAAAAATCACTTTGGAACGAGATTTCCCTTGGACCCCTGGGTGTCTTCTGAAGGAGTGGAAGCCTTTTGGCCTTATCTGATGCTGAGAACTGAGTGAAATGCTGCAGTTTGAATTAAGGCCCCGGGCTATGTTTGAAATGCATGTGAGTAGATGGCTGGCTTTGAGCAACCAGCTTTGAAAGGGCTCCGTCCCTCAGTATGTCTGGTCATACCCACCAGGTTTAAGCTGCCAGACCCTGCTTTCCTGACATTGCCCAAAAACAGTCAGCCCGCACCAGCTGAGCCTTTTACTCAGGAGAAAGAGAGGGCCATTGCCTCTCTTTAGGACAGCCTGAGGCGACAGGTACACACAGCCGGGGTGGATGGCAGGGCAGCGCCTTCTCTGGCCTGACCCTCTTCCCTGGCCAGCAGTTGTGGAACTCTGGTGGAGAGAAATAATCTCTCTTCATGTCCCTCTTTGCCTTTCATTCCCACTCTTCTCTTTCCCCTGAGTCTGGGGAAGAACGAGAAGGTGCACTGAAGCACGTTGTATCCCTGCTGCAAAATCCACTTATCACTCAAACCAGTCCTCCATCAGATTAGTACAGGAGAGTACCGTGCATTCATCTCATTTTGTACTGCGCATCAAAACCCGGTGGGCATCCTCTCAGTTTTCTCCTCTGGAAAACCAATGGCTGGATCCATTTTCTGGCCTGATTGCTCGGAGCCAGCTATAGGAGCTGAGGCTCCTAGGACCCTAGCCATTGAGGAGCTTCCAGCAGCAAAGCTCAGGAACCGATCATGAGCCAGACATCTGCCTGGGCACTGAGAAGTCGCAGGGAAGTAACAAGACACAGCTGGGGGCAGCAGGAGAGCAAGCAGCTGCTCGTATGTTATCAGCGTGCTCCTGCAGACAGGCACAGCTGGTGGGGGAGCCAGCAGTGTGCTCAGCCAAGACTGGGCCTCACCAGGGTGCTCCCATCAAAGCCAGGAAGGGTGTCTATGAGTTGGCGATGATACAGGATGGGGCCAGAGAAGAGCTGGGAAGGGAAGAGCTGGGAAGGGAAGAGCTGGGAAGGGAAGTGCTGGGAAGGGAAGTGCTGGATGGTCCCTTTAAATGATAAGAAGAGGGGAAGGGTGTGGTCCCTGGCAAGCCTCCCCACCCCCCCAACCACCCCCCCC
>NW_016862052.1:0-266 GCF_001698545.2 Rhinopithecus bieti | reverse complement strand
ATTTCAGAGAGTCACACCTTTCTTTACATTGAGCAGTTTGCTTAGAGTGTTTTTGTGGAAACTGCCTGTGGTTATTCCAAGGGCATTGAGTCCTACGGTGAAAATGAAATATTCCTGATAAAAAAAGGAGAGAAGCCTTCTGAGAAACTGCTTTGTCATGTGTCAATTCATCTCACAGAGGTACACCACTGCTTTCATTGAGTAGTTTGCTAACACTGTTTTCACGGAATCTGCAATGAGTTTTCCGGGATGCATTGAGGTCTGCG
>NW_016862051.1:0-833 GCF_001698545.2 Rhinopithecus bieti | reverse complement strand
GAAATGCTTTCCTGCTGATAATGAAATCTCTGTTTTTGCTTGGCTAAAAACATCTTTATTTCATCTTAATTTGAAGGAATGGTTTTTCTGGGTATAGAAATCTAACCAGATGCCATTTAATAGTCTTTCAGATAGATACAAAATTTATTGATTTTCAAATAATTTTCATCATTTTTAATATTTACATTGATATTGGTATTCTAGTTGATTTCATGCACTTTGTTCTAATATCTCCCCCTTCTTTCTAGCATTCCTTAATGGAAACAGTCTAGGATTTTGAAAGATAAATGCCTTAATTCAAGAGTCAGTTCTACCATTTACTACCTATATGACCTTGGCCAAGTCATTTAAGTTTTCTGAGCCAATTTTTTATCTATAAAATGGGAAAAATATTACATGGGTTCTGCTCTACTTCACTGGGAAGTTATGAGGGACTGTTGAGATATTGTCAGTGCTTTGTAAAATGTAAAGTATCAATCAGCTCAGCTGGAAATTTTTAGTATTATTATTTACTGGAACAGAAATATTCTCAGTGTATGTATCCAAAATTCTCTTACAAATGCACATTTTCATGAACACCCACAAAATAGTTCAATGATATTATTAATGTATGTATTTCTGTCTATCCTTTGTTGTGTTAAGGACTTTGTTAAAAGTTACATAAAATGTAACTTACACAAGGTCAATCACAAGTTTATTTCTTATCTTTCAACTGACTAACATGAAAAGGAAAACCTGGACAGTTACATAATTCATAATGTCCATAAGATAAAAATAATTCATTATTCAGGAGAAGTGCTATTATTTCTTAATACTAAGCTCAGACAGGAATT
>NW_016862050.1:0-1349 GCF_001698545.2 Rhinopithecus bieti | reverse complement strand
GAATTCGAGGGGTGAGGCTTTGCCCGGCTGTGAGGACCGCCTCGCTGGCCCACTCTCTCCGCCTGGACTGCACCGGAATCCCAGCCCCACTTCCCAGGCCGCGGCTACCCCGCCGTCCCCGCCACTCCCTCTGGAACCAGAGGGCCATGGACTTGTACAAGGCCCTAGGAGCCCGAGATCTGATGGAAGCTGAGGGCTGGCATTTCTTCCGCTTTGAAGGAGAGGCGACCAGAAAGTTGGCAGGAAAGTGAGGCCATCCCCAGGGGGATCTCTCTCTTGAGTTTCTCCTTCCCCACCAGCTCAAGCACTCTTCAGAAACTATTTCCACAGACACTGACGCTGAGGTCTCCCTGGAGGAAGGAGGGTTGGGGGTGCCTATCCTCAAGTACTGGAAGAGCAAAATTGAGGGAGAGACCTTTCTTCCTTGTTGAGGGTGAAAAATAAGAATTGCATGACCTGATGTGGTGTTGGGTCGATAAGGCGATAAGCCTCAGCCACTCCAAGACCCTTCGTGAGTGTTCTGGTCAGCAGAAGTTGCTCCTTGGGGAACGGGTGGGCCCAAGATGACCTTTACCCTCAGTGGGCTCGAGTCTTGGCTCTGCCCTGTGGAATATAGGGAAAAGAAGAGCAAGGGACAACCTTGTGGGTCACATTTGGGACCCAGACAAAGATCTCAAATGTCTGAACTGAGCTGTACCAGATTCAAGACTGAGGCAGGCTTATCCCTCAGCCGACAGAACAAGTTGCCACCTCGTGTTGGCATTGCAAGGGGTGCTGGGAGGCCAGGCACAGTGGCTCATGCCTATAATCCTGACACTTTGGGAGGCTGAGGTAGGAGGATTGCTTGAGGCCAGGAGTTTAAGACCAACCTGGGCAACATGGCGTGATCCTATATCTACAACAACAAAAAAAAATTAGCCAGGCATAGTAGTGCACACCTGTAGTCTTAGGAGGCTGAGGGGAAGAGGATCGCTTGAGCCCAGTAAGTTAAGGCTATAAAGAGCTACGATCAGGCCACTGTGTTACTTGGGCAACAGAGTGAGACCGTGTCTAAAAAAGAAAAAAAAAATTAGCTGGGAGTGCCGGTGCGCGACTGTAGTCCCAGCTACTCCAGAGGCTAAGGCAGGAGGATCGCTTAAACTCGGGAGGTGGAGGCTGCAGTGAGCGGAGATCGCGCCACTACACTCCAGCCTGGAAAACAAAGCAAGACTCAATCTCCAAAAACAAACAAACAAACGAACAAATAAATAAATAAACAAATAAAACATTTTTAAAAATGCAAATGCCCCAGAGAGGTAACACTTCATCCTACTCAAGAGCTGCAGGAAACAGCTTTCAGAGCTGGGGTT
>NW_016862049.1:0-274 GCF_001698545.2 Rhinopithecus bieti | reverse complement strand
GTTGTGCACATGCACCCTAGAACTTATAATAATTAAAAAAGAAGAATGAGGAAAAAAAAGAAAAGAAAACAAATATACAACATACAACATACAGTAAGCTCTGGAACATAGTCAAACAATGTTAAATGCTCATATCAAAAAGTTAGAAATCTCACATTAACAACCTAACATCCCACTTGAAGGAACTTGAAAAAGAAGAACAAACTAAGCCCAAATGTAACAGAAGAAAAGAAATACCCAAAATCAGAACTAAACTGAATGAAACAGAGATGAG
>NW_016862048.1:0-1348 GCF_001698545.2 Rhinopithecus bieti | reverse complement strand
TGAAATTATTGAAGCCTAAAATTTTTTCTGCATATTTTATTTTTTATTTATATTTTTATTTTTATTTATTCATATACAATAGATGTACAGAAACCTAAAATTGACTCTTTTCTATCAATATTTTAACTGAACAGAAATATACTCTCAATAGACAATGAGGTACCTAGAAAACTCACAGAAAAAAAATATTCCAGATATGGAATATTCTCAATTCCAATTTTGTTGTTTCAGTGTTTAAATATTTTACCCCAAGTATTGCTACTGTCGTTTTGTCTTCGTTGAGAATTTTCTTTTGTCTCCATTGATAATTTTCTATTAAAATATTTGTTGAGAAAAGCTTTTCTCTATTTATGAGTCTTACAAAATTTCATTAGTTATGCATGCTGCAAAATCATAGGCTTTCTCCCTTTTATCTCATTCCCATAAATTTTCCCATAAATATTATTTTCCCATAAAATATTTTCCCATAAAATATTATTCCCATAAATATCCCATTTAAATATTTTATGCCAACTATTGCTACTGTCTTATCTCCATTGAGAATTTTCTTTTGTGGCCATTGAGAATTTTCTTTTAAAAAATTTGTTAAGAAAAGCTTTTCTCTATTTATGTCTTACGAAATCTCATCAGTTATGCATGCTGCAAAATCACAGGCTTTCTCCCTTTTATCTCATTCCCATAAAGAATATAAATTTATGTAATTAAACATTATAGCTCCATCAAAATGTTCTTCCCAGAAGCCAAGACACTCCAAAGTACAATTATAAAATTTCAGAATTAAATTATGTACATTATTTAAGGACTTGTTTAGCTTGGATTAGTTTTTTTCCTTGCTTGTGTAAGATAAATTTAATGCTCCTGCTGGGGGGAAAAAAAAAAAAACTCTACAGGCCAGGAGACAACTGATTAATATCTCAAGTGCCAAACATTTTTCTGACCACCATCTCAAAGGCAAAACAGCCACATAACATGGTGTCCACATAACATGGTGTTATCACTCTTCACACTGTCCTTGAAAGAGAGGCATTACATTGAATCCAGAAAGGGCTGGGAAAACAGAATTATCATTAGTCATGTCTTCAGATATAAATGTGTATTAAAGTGAGAGAACTCTGTTATTGCATGTGAGTCTCAAACATTCCTAGAAAAGAACAAGGCAGAAAGTGGGCATACCAAGAGGGTGTCTACCAAATCCACACAGGTATATTCTAGTGCAAAGATAAACAATAATACATTGTTTTAAAACAAACAAAACAGAAATCTAGGACAAATGCAAAGCAAGACAAGACAGTAGTATATACCCAAAGGATTATAAATTATTCTGCTACAAAGACACATGCACACATAT
>NW_016862047.1:0-400 GCF_001698545.2 Rhinopithecus bieti | reverse complement strand
GACAAAGATGTTTTTCCAAAAGAGGCTTCAAAAGGCAGGAAGGTGGCCAGGTGCAGTGGCTCACGCCTGTAATTCCAGCACTTTGGGAAGCCAAGGTGGGTGGATCACTTGAGGTCAGGAGTTCAAGACCAGCCTGGCCAAAGTGGTGAAACCCATCTCTACTAAAAATCAAAAATTAGTCAGGCATGGTGGCGGATGTCTGTAATCCCAGTTACTCGGGAGGCTGAGGCAGGAGAATAGCTTCAACCCAGGAGACAGAGATTGTAGCGAGCCGAGATCACACCACTGCACTCCAGCCTGGATGACAGAGCTAGACTCTTTCTCAAAAAAAAAAAAAAAAAAAAAAAAAAAAAAAAAAAAAAAAAGAGGGGTTTTTTTTTAAAAAAAAACAAACCCCACC
>NW_016862046.1:0-631 GCF_001698545.2 Rhinopithecus bieti | reverse complement strand
GCAGCAGCCCACACCTGTAATCCCAGCACTTGGGGAGGCCAAGGTGGGTGGATCACCTGAGGTCAGGAGTTCAAGACCAGCCTGGCCAACATGGCGAAACCCCATCTCTACTAAAAATACAAAAATTAGCCAGGTATGGTAGCCGGCACCTGTAATCCCAGCTACTTGGGAGGCTGAGACAGGAGAATTGCTTAGACCCGGGAGGTGGATGTTGCAGTGGCACCATCTCATAGAAAAAAAATTTTTTTTTTTTTTTTTAGACCATTCTGGTCTAAGTCCAAGTCCCCCTACAGGCCTCATCTCTCACTGGGACAACTGAGCTCGACTTCAGATGCTCAGCCCTGTGGTTTAGACTTGGTGGTGAAGAGGCCAGGACAGGGTTAACTGAATGGAAGAAAACAGAAGGAGCTGACACGAGGAGTCCGAATACGGGCGTGCTGCTGGGGAGGACTTGGTGATGCTTGAGGTTGGGATTTCAGAGAAGGCTGTTCCAGGCGTGGCTCTGGAGAGAATAGCTAGAGTCATGATGAAGGCCACTGAGGATGGCAAGGAAGGGCCCCAGAGGACATTCACATGGATGAGCACAACATTAGGACAGAAACCCAAGTCCTGGATGGATGAAGGGAGGTGA
>NW_016862045.1:0-630 GCF_001698545.2 Rhinopithecus bieti | reverse complement strand
TTGCTTTTCTCAGGGACCTGATGCCCAGAACCCTGGACGGGCAGATCACCATGGAGAAGACGCCCAGTTACTTCGTCACGCGGGAGGCGCCCGCGCGCATCTCGGCCATGTCCAAGGACACCAAGCTCATCGTGGTGGTGCGGGACCCGGTGACCAGGGCCATCTCGGACTACACACAGACGCTGTCCAAGCGGCCGGACATCCCCACCTTCGAGAGCTTGACGTTCAAAAACAGGACAACGGGCCTCATCGACACATCGTGGAGCGCCATCCAGATCGGCATCTACGCCAAGCACCTGGAGCATTGGCTGCGCCACTTCCCCATCCGCCAGATGCTCTTCGTGAGCGGCGAGCGGCTCATCAGCGACCCGGCCGGCGAGCTGGGCCGCGTGCAGGACTTCCTGGGCCTCAAGCGGATCATCACGGACAAGCACTTCTACTTCAACAAGACCAAGGGCTTCCCCTGCCTGAAGAAGGCGGAGGGCAGCAGCCGGCCCCACTGCCTGGGCAAGACCAAGGGCAGGACCCACCCTGAGATCGACCGCGAGGTGGTGCGCAGGCTGCGCGAGTTCTACCGGCCTTTCAACCTCAAGTTCTACCAGATGACCGGGCACGACTTTGGCTGGGATT
>NW_016862044.1:0-631 GCF_001698545.2 Rhinopithecus bieti | reverse complement strand
TTTGCTTTTCTTCTTATTTATATATATATATTTATACATATAATCTATATATATGTATAATCTATCTATATATATATAGATTGAGATGGAGTCTCACTCTGTCATCCAGGCTGAAGTGCAGTGGCTCAATCTCAGCTCCCTGCAACCTCTGTCTCCCGGGTTCAAGCAATTCTCCTGCCTCAGCCTCCCAAGTAGCTGGGATCAGAAGCACCCACCACCATGCACAACTAATTTTTGTATTTTTAGTAGAGATAGGGTTTCACCATGTTGGCCAGGCTGGTTTCGAACTCCCGACCTGAGGTGATCCCCTCGCCTCGGCCTTTTTAATCTTCATAATAGGGTGTTTTGAATGTGGCTTTTTATTATCATTTTATAATGTAAGTTATGGTCTACCCTAATAATGTTTAACAGCTGACTTTGGCATGGCATGTCATACTGTTTTGTTTGTTTTTTGTTTTTTGAGAAGGAGTGTGGCTCAGTTGCCCAGGCTGGAGTGCAGTGACGTGCTCACTGCAACTTCCACCTCCTGGGTTCAGGTGATTTTCCTGCCTCAGCCTCTCAGGTATCTGGGACTACAGGTCTGCAATATCCATGCCTGGCTAATTTTTTTTTTTTATTTTTATTTTTTTTT
>NW_016862043.1:0-1411 GCF_001698545.2 Rhinopithecus bieti | reverse complement strand
TAAATAAATAAAATCGAGACCATTACCCTGAGGAGCATAATTTCAAAATTTCAAACATTTACACAAATCTCAATGTCTTTTTTTTTGTTTTGTTTTGAGGTGAAGTCTCATTCTGTGGCCCAGGCTACAGTGCAGTGGCCTGATCTTGGCTCACTACCAGCTCCGCCTCCCGGGTTCACACCATTCTCCTGCCTCAGCGTCCCGAATAGCTGGGACTACAGGGGCCCGCCACCACGCCTGGCTAACTTTTTTTGTATTTTAGTAGAGACGAGGTTTCACCGTGTTAGCCAGGATGGTCTCGATCTCTTGACCTCGTGATCCACCTGCCTCAACCTCCCAAAGTGCTGGGATTACAGGCGTGAGCCACCGCGCCCAGCCTACAAATCTCAATGTTTAAACAAAAATGTTAAAAAATATTTGGTGGGAGAAGCAACATTGCAGACCTCTTCGGGTAGTCAAACAGGCCATAGAGGCAGCCCACGGCTCAACCTGCTTTCTGTTTCATTGCCTTGAAAGGAAAGACATCTGGAGAAAATTTTCCTCTGAGCAAAAGGTGGAAAGGAGGCACCCCAGTCACATGGTGGTTGTCCTCATCTCCCTCCCTACTCTCCCCACTGCTGCCACCCCCCCAAACACACTAAGCAAAAAACCTTGACTCAGTCTCTTCCATTCCCAGTTTTAGTAGAAGAAATACATTTGAACAGGAGAGAAAGGCTTATGTCCAGTCCATGAATTTACTGGGTTGTGTTCTGTGGTTCATTTAGGAGGCCACATCTGCATCTCTTATCTACACCTCCACTCCACCTTCTCACCAGACTCTGTAGGTTCATATTATCTTCAGATCTCACCAACAGAATTAACAAAACAATGCCCTCTGATTTTCAGGCCACAGCCTGCCTACCATCACTATCTACTGGCCTGAGCAGTAAATACTGTTGAGAGAGTACTGCATGCGCTGACTCTATGCCAGGCTCAAGCGCTGGGTTAAGGCTGAATGAAGCCGGGTCTCTGGGGTGTGTGGAGCAGAGAGGGTGGTTATTGGTAGAACCGAAATCTGCAGAGGTTTCCATGAAGTAATCGTGTCGTAAGTACGAGTGAGAATGTGGGGTGTGTGTGTGTGCGTAAGAACAGGCTTAGGTCCACAACACATTCCACCATTAGCTTAACTCTCGTCTTTCTTGAGGCGCCACTTTTGACAGCGCCTGCGGCGCCCGCGCTTTCAGCGAGCGGATGCTTGCGTAGTCTCTTCTTCCTGTTGGTCAGGAATCAGAGAATCCGCTACTTTGGGATCCAAGGAGGGCTAAGTAGCTGGAAATCGGAGCCCGAAAGCCGAGGAGACGGCAAGAACCGCAGGGCTCATCCTGGTGCCTATCGCTCCCCACCACCCTGGCGACCAGCGAGGGCTTGGGAA
>NW_016862042.1:0-1412 GCF_001698545.2 Rhinopithecus bieti | reverse complement strand
CCCCTCCTCTCCTCTCTCCTCCCCTCTCTCCTCCTCTTTCCCTTCCCCACTTCCCTCCTCTCTCCCCTCCCCTCCTGTTCCTTCCTCTTCCTTCCTCTTCCCTCCTCTCCCTTTTCCTTTGGGCAAGGAGATAGAGGTCATTTTCTTTTCCTCAAGATGAGATAAATCATGGTCTCTGGTCTTAAAACAGGGATGGTTCTGTCTTCTTGAGCTGCATCCCCATTCAGTGACGTGAAAACCACAGGTCAAGGGTGAGAGATGTACCATTTGCCTCTCAACAAGTGGGAGGCAATCGAACCTCTGCCTTCTCCGCAGCTGCTGAGGCCACAGATCCAGTGAGCAGGGATCCAGAACTGGCCTCCAGCTCCTTTCCCAGCCAGACTCCCTGCGTTAGAACCCCTACTGGCTGTCAGACTCATGAAGCAAATGGAATACAGTGTAGATCCTCTGGGTTTCCACATTTCAGCCACTTTTTCTTATGCCTTGTTTGCTCTGGTCAGCATGTAAGTATACACTTGCAGGAAACACTTTTCAATGTGGTCCCCTGAAGTCCCCTTACTGGTCTGGGGGACCACACTTCCCTATTCCCCAAGGATGTTTTCTGGGTACCGACAAGACTCATAGCAGCATAGCTCTCTGCAATGATAAGAGTCTCACCAAAACTCACCAAAATTCTCTCTTCTCTCTGCCCTCTTTTCCTATCCTTGTCTGAATGCAGATACCAAGAATTGCGGAAGGGATTGGGGGGTTATCTCTGTAAATCTGTATAAGGGAGGTCTGTCCCCATCACTTTTATATCATTAATTGTTTTGGGCTTATCAGTAGAAATGGAGGTGAAAGAATCACTCTAATGTCCCCTTTTTTGAGGACTGAATGACATTCTATGAGTGAATACCAAATGGGACGAGATCTCTGGCAACTATGAAATTTTGTGCAAATGTCACTTCTTAGCATCGCCATTCTCTGCTAATCTGATAATGGAGTCTAATTACAGCTACTGTCGAGAAGAGTGAAAAACCCTGTCCAGCTTGAAAACGTACTTTCTGGAAACAATGCTGCAGAGCCTGGGAGGATTAGTGAGTGGTCATCTGTAGTAGGAGAGTAGTTAATTTCGGATGCTGTGTCAGAGCCCAGGGACAGTGGCAAATGGTGTGCTGTGATTGTGCGATGGGACTAACCATGCTGAGGAGACGCTCTCTATGCAAGTTGTGTGAGGGCAGATAATGGCAGGCAAGTGACTGCAAACCCAGGCGATTGTCTCCAAAGCCAAAGGGAAATTCAGTCAGCCTTCACTTCATAGCTGAGGAATGAGAGGCTGAGGGTGGCGTTCCAGGCAGAGACCTTGTGAGTGTAACTGGAAAGGAGAAGGGGCTGCATGGGGTGCGTGTGTGTGTATGTCGTGTGGTGTGTGC
>NW_016862041.1:0-833 GCF_001698545.2 Rhinopithecus bieti | reverse complement strand
ATGGGGATTCACCATGTTGATCAGGCTGGTCTCGAACTCCTGACCTCATGATCTGCCTGCCTCAGTCTCCCGAAGTGATGGGATTACATGCATGAGCCACTGCGCCCAGCCTCATAGTAATTTTCTTGTAACTTGTTTTGAGAGCCTTCTCAGAACAGACAGTTTTTAGGGGAAAAAATGAATATAGAATTTTTAGTAACTACTTATAATTATGATCTATTTCTACATTCCCCAAAATATAGCAGCTTAAAATAA
Source organism: Rhinopithecus bieti (assembly GCF_001698545.2). Taxonomy (NCBI): domain Eukaryota; kingdom Metazoa; phylum Chordata; class Mammalia; order Primates; family Cercopithecidae; genus Rhinopithecus; species Rhinopithecus bieti. The sequence goes on along the minus strand of NW_016862041.1, from coordinate 578 downwards.
CAAACACCTATTTTCCCATAGTTTCTGTGGATCGGGAATTCAGAAGGGGCATATCTTGGCAGTTCTTGCTCAGCATCTTTCATGAGGTTGATTGGGGCTGTGGTCATCTGAAGCCTTGACTGGGGCTCACTTACTTGGCCGTTGGAGGTGGCCTTAGTTTATTGTCACATAGATCTTTCCATAAGACTGCTTAAGAGCCCTTATGACATGGCAGCTGACTTGCCAGAGCAAGTGATAGGAGAGAGAAAGAGCAAAAAGAACTCACAAAGTTTTTTAGCCAGGAGCGGTGGCTCACGCCTGTAATCCCAGCACTTTGGGAGGCTGAGTCAGGCGGATCACCTGAGGTCCGGAGTTCGAGACCAGCCTGACAAACATGGTGAAACCCCGTCTTTAATAAAAATACAAAAATTAGCCGTGAGTGGTGGCTGGCATCTATAGTCCCAGCTACATGGGAGGCTGAGGCAGGAGAATTGCTTGAACCTGGGAGGTGGAGGTTGCAGTGAGCCAAGATCGCACCATTGCACTCCAGCCTGGGAGAGAGAGCGAGACTCCATCTCAAGAAAAAGAAAGAAATCGCA
>NW_016862040.1:0-2203 GCF_001698545.2 Rhinopithecus bieti | reverse complement strand
CCACCGCGCCCGGCCTCACCTCACCATTAACTAGAGTCATTGACTGTTACACCTGCAGGCTGAACATACCTCCCCAGGATGAAGTGTGAGTCCTCAGCATCCCAGGGAGGTTAGTGTCCTCCTGAGGAGCTCCAGCCTAGGGGGTGCCTCCACGTCCAGTCTGGAGCCGCCTCCCCACTCCCGCTCCCCAGGGCCCAGCACGTTCAGCCGTCATGAGTGTCCCAGCTAGAGTCAACCAGCAGAGGATGTTTAGTGCCTCACTGTGCCTTCAGAAATGCTCCCCACCCTCGGGAATTCCAATGCCCACTTCTCTGTCCTGCCGCACTCCTCCTCGTTGCCTATCTCTGTTCAGATGCCCCAGCGGATCACCGTTCAGTAGACATTTACCAGGCACTCCCTGTTCGGGGGTGAGTGTTGGCTATGGAGTTAGCCACCAGGAGCCTGCCTCCTGCTGACTGGGCAATCTGGGCAAGTTTATTAGTTTCTCTGCCTCAGTTCTTCTTATCCGTAAAATGGGGATAGGAATGGCACCTTCCTCAAGGGTGTTGGTGAGGGTTAGACCAGTTGATATGCTAAGTGCTTAGAACTCATTAACCCCCTGGGACATCTCAGCTGCTGCTGTTGTCTGTCAGTCTAGGAGGCTAAGGGATCTGCTTTCATGGAGGGATGGAGTGACTGTCTAAAACCTGCTGCAGATAGAGCTTCGGCTTTAGCCTCTGTATTAAGCGTGACCCATGGGGGTATGGGTTGGATGGTGGTCGACTTACTTTTTTGCTGGCTTCCTCCCAACATGACAGCCTGAGGGCAGCTAAATTGCCCACTTGGTGGCCTGTGAGTCACAAACTCACCCAGGTTCAAAAGGAGGAGAATTACACTCCAGACTTTTGTTTTGTTTTGTTTTGAGACAGGGTCTCGCTCTGTCATCCAGGCTGGACTGCAGTGCTGCGATCTCAGCTCATTGCAACCTCCGCCTCCTCACACCTGGCTAATTTTTGTATTTTTGGTAGAGACAGGGTTTCACTGTGTTGTCCAGGCTGTAAACTCTAGACTTTGATGGGGCAGTGGAAAGGTGGGAAATTGGAAAGGTGGAAAGTGGAAGGGTATATGGGACAGGAGGCACTGCTGCAGCCACCTTTTGGGAGATACAGTCCGCCACAGATGATAGCTCTCCCGTCTGCTGGGAGGGTTATGGCTGTGAAGCAACTGGAATATCCTTTTCTGTTTTTTGTTTTTTTTAAAGAGATGGGGTCTTACCCTGTCACCCAGCCTGGAGTGCAGTGGTGCAATCATGGCTCACTGCAGCCTTGATCTCCTGGGGTCAAGCAATCCTCCTTCCTCAGCCTCCCAGATAGCTGGGACTACAGGCTTGAGCCACCACATCTGGTGCCTGGAATATCTTACCTGCCCATAAGGAATCTCTGTGGTGACCACAGCTGCACCATTGCAGGTTGGCTGACCACATCTGTCCCTTCTCTTCCTATCCCACCTCGGTGCAAGTCGCACCGTGTTTATGGTCCACAGGAATCAGCTCACAGGAGACAGCTGGACAAGCCAAGAATCCATTGGTCCACATGGGGTGGCCAACCATTAGGTGGAGAGCAGTGAATGGAGCACTGAGCCCAGGCCAGGTGAGTGGGTGGAGGCACCTGGGACCAGCACAGGATGTTACATGGGAGCTGGGCATTCAGAAGGGGCCTCGCCATTAAGCCGAGTGAGCCCGTGGGGCCACACGCCCCCACCTCCTCCAGGAGGGAGGGATACATCATCAGCGTGGAGCCTGGGAACCCTAGCAGCCTATTCCAGATCCTGCCAGAGCCTGACCACTTGATTTCATCTCCCTTCCAAAGTAGTGGCACTTAATTAAGAATTTCTAGGTCAGGCGCAGTGGCTCACATCCATCATCCCAGCACTCTGGGAAGCTGAGACAGAAGAAAAAACTGGAGGCCACGAGTTCAAGGACAGCTTGGGCAACATAGTGAGACCTACCCCGTCTCTACCAAAAAAAAAAAAAAATTGTTTTTTTCATGAGCTGAATGTGGTGGCATGCACCAGTGGTCCCAGTTACTCGGAGGCTGAGTCGAGAGGATCACCTGAGCTCAGAAGTTGGAGGCTGCGGTAAGCTATGATTGTGCCACTGCACTCCAGCCTGGGTGACAGAGCACTACTCTGTCTCTAAAAAATAAAATAAAATAAAATAATAAAT
>NW_016862039.1:0-1403 GCF_001698545.2 Rhinopithecus bieti | reverse complement strand
CGTCTCAAAAATAATAATAATAATAATAATAATAATAATAATAATAATAATAAATAAACACAAATCCTTAACCCAGTAACCCGCGGATGGCCCAAAAGCATTCAATCTGTAACGGCAACAGCTTTGCTACCAGAAATAGAAAAATAACTTTTAGAGGAAACCTCATGTGAGCACACCTCACCAGTTCAGAACTATTCTAAGTCAAAAAAAAAAAAAAGAAAAGGTAGCTTACTAACTCAAAATCTTAAAGTATGGGGCTATTCTGTTAGAAAAAGATGATTTAACGTTAACCACTGATAATTCCCTTAACCCAGCAGGTTTTCTAACAGGGGATCTAAATCTCAATTAATTACCATACAATGGTCCGACCAGACCTAGGAGGAACTCCCTTCAGGACAGGACAATACGTGGTTCCTCCCAGGTGATTGAGGGTAAAAGACACAATTGGTATTCAGTAATTGATAGAGAAACTCTTGCAGAAGCAGAGTTAGGGAAACTGCTTAATAATTGGTCTGCTCAAACATGCAATCTGTTTGCACTCAGCTAAACCTTAAAGTACTTACAGAACCAGGAAGGAACCATCTATATGAATTCTAAGTTGATTTGGACTAAACAAGGTCTTATTAATAGCAAAGGATAATTGAAATCCCAAACTTACAAGGTTTTTAACAAAAGTAAAGTTTGCTAAAAGTTAACAGTGTAACATGTATCATGCTAACTTCTGATCTTGTGGCCTTGGACAATCTAGTCCACAGACATGAAGGAAGTTTACTTTGGAAAAGAATGATTATCATCTTTGTGTAAAAATGAATGTTATATGGTAAAATCTTGTCCTAAAATAAATTAACTGGTTGTTTAAAGAAAGGGATATTTGCAACAAGTCTGAAAGTTGAGGCATGTCTAAGAATTGTCTATGAAAGTTGTGAGGAAAAAAATGTTATAAAAGGGAATTTATGAAAGATGTATTGTGTAGTTTAAAAGTAATTAGGCTTCCTGAATGTAAAACGATTGAAGAAACAGTTTATGTGCAAGGTGTATAAGGAAAGTAAAATATACCTTTGGTAAATGGATTATAAGGAGGTATAAGAATGTGGATTTTTACCTATTAAAAGGTTAAAAAATATTTTGTTTTAAAGGTTTAAGCAAGTTTTGAAATGTTAATTGTAAAGGAAATTCTGTGTGTAAACATATTGGCCAAAGTTAAAGGGGTATCATCCAGTTTTCTGTGAACTGGACATCAAAATAAAAGCACAACAGGTTTTCTTAAAGCACTAACCTGCTCTTTAACAAAATTATAAAAGGTTAAAAGAGTCTATAAAATCTTACTTTATGGTCAGACATTAAAATTGGATTAAAATGTCTACAAGGCTTTATTAAAATTAAGTTTAACCTTAATAATACAC
>NW_016862038.1:0-468 GCF_001698545.2 Rhinopithecus bieti | reverse complement strand
TTGAACTAATTATAATTTTCCTATTCCCTGAACCAACTTTGTGTTAAGTTCACTCTATTCTGTATAATAATAACTCAAAACATAAGCTTTAATAATTTACAAATTATTGAGTGCTGTCCTGTGTTTCATAATAGCAAAGGTCTGTTGAATCATTTTTTTTAAACCCGGAGTTTTCCAACTGATGCCAAAATTCAAGCATGTTCAGATCACAAAGCTTTGTTTACAATTCTGCTGTCTTATGCACTTGGTAATCCAAATTCCTAACATCTGTCAAAGGGGCAAAAACAAGGTACCGCTGAACCATAGTAAGAAAGCTCTTCAGACAGGCACGGTGGCTCACGCCTGTAATCTCAGCACTTTGGGGGGCCGAGGTGGGCGGGATCACGAGGTCAGGAAATCGAGACCATCCTGGCTAACACGGTGAAACCCCATCTCTATTAAAAATATAAAAAATAGGCCGGGCGCGGT
>NW_016862037.1:0-832 GCF_001698545.2 Rhinopithecus bieti | reverse complement strand
CCCTTGCCCCCTACCCCCGACAGGCCCTGGTGTGTGATGTTCCCATCGTTGTGCCCATATGTTCTCATTGTTCAACTCCCACTTATGAGAGAGAACATGTGGCAGTTGGTTTTCTGTTTCTGTGTTAGTTTGCTGAGAATAATGGTTTCCAGCTTCATCCATGTCTCAGCAAAGGACAAGAACTCATTCTTTTTCATGGCTGCATAGTATTCCATGGTATATATGTGCCACATTTTCTTTATGCAGTCTATCATTGATGGGCATTTGGGTTGGTTCCAAGTCTTTTTTATTGTGAATAGTGCTGTAGTAAACATATCTGTGCATGTGTCTTTATAGTAGAATGATTTATAATCCTTTGGGTATATACCCAGTAATGGAATTGGTGGATCAAACGGTATTTCTAGTTCTAGATGCCTGAGGAATTGCCACACTGTCTTCCACAATGGTTGAACTAATTTACACTCCAACCAACAGTCTAAAAGCATTCCTATTTCTCCACATCCTCTCCAGCATCTGTTGTTTCCTGACTTTTTAATGACTGCCATTCTGACTGGCATGAGATGGTATCTCATTGTTGCTTTGATTTGCATTTTTCTAATGACCAATGATGATGAGCTTTTTTTCATATCTTTGTCGGCCGCATAAATATCTTCTTTCGAAAAGTGTCTCTTCATATCCTTTGCCAACTTTTGATAGATTGTTTGCTTTTTTCTTGTAAATTTAAGTCCCTTGTAGATTCTGGATATTAACCCTTTGTCAGATAAATAGATTGCAGAAATTTTCTCCTATTCTCTAGGTTACCTGATCATTCTGATGATAGTTTCTTTTGCTG
>NW_016862036.1:0-1336 GCF_001698545.2 Rhinopithecus bieti | reverse complement strand
ATATTTTTTTTTTGGCACGGAGACTCACTCTGTTGCCCAGGCTGGCATGCAGTGGCACGATCTCGGCTCACTGCAAGCTCCGCCGCCGGGTTCACGCCATTCTCCTGCCTCAGCCTCCCGAGTAGCTGGGACTACAGGCGCTGCCACCACGCCCGGCTAACTTTTTGTATTTTTAGTAGAGACAGTGTATCACCGTGTTAACCAGGATGGTCTCAATCTCCTTACCTTGTGATCCGCCCGCCTCGGCCTCCCAAAGTGCTGGGATTACAGGCATGAGCCAGCGCGCCTGGCGAGGTTTTAATTTCTTAAACAGATCCATATGGGAAATTAAACTGTTGTGTCTGGATGACAGATATGTACGTACATGTTCTTAGGAACACACAAAAAAGAACCCAGGTTTGGCCGGGCGCGGTGGCTCACGCCTGTAATCCCAGCACTTTGGGAGGCCAAGACGGGCGGTTCACGAGGTCAGGAGATCGAGACTATCCTGGCTAACACGGTGAAACCCCGTCTCTACTAAAATACAAAAAATTAGCTGGGCATGATGGTGGGCACCTGTAGTCCCAGCTACTCGGGAGGCTGAGGCAGAAGAATGGCGGGAACCCGAGAGGCGGAGCTTGCAGTGAGCCGAGATCGCACCACTGCATTCCAGCCTGGGCGACAGAGCAAGTCTCTGTCTCAAAAAAAAAAAAAAAAAACCACCCAGGTTTGACCAGGTGCTGTGGCTCATGCCTGTCATCCCTGCACTTTAGGAGGCGGAGGCAGGCAGATCATCTAGGTCAGGAGTTCAAGACCAGCCTGGCAACATGGTGAAACCCCGTCTCTACTAAAATACAGAAATTACCCGGGCATGGTGGTGGGCACCAGTAATCACAGCTACTTGGGAGGCTGAGGCAGGAGAATTGCTTGAACCCAGGAAGCAGAGGCTGCAGTGAGCTGAGATCGTGCCATTGCACTCCAGCCTGGGCAACAAGCAAGATCCTGTCTCAAAAAAAATAGTAAAATAGGCCGGGCGCGGTGGCTCATGCCTGTAATCCCAGCACTTTGGGAGGCCAAGGCGGGCGGATCACCTTGAGGTCAGGAGTTTAAGACCAGTCTAGCTAACATGGTGAAACCCCATCTCTACTAAAATTTATCCTGCGTGGTGGTGGGCACCTGTAATCCCAGCTACTTATGAGGCTGAGACAGGAGAATCGCTTGAACTCAGGAGGTGGAGGCTGCAGTGAGCTGAAATTGCACCCTTGTACTCCAGCCTGGGCGACAAGAGGGAAACTCCATGTCAATAATAATAATAATAATAATAATAATAATAATAATAAAATAAGATAAAATAAAA
>NW_016862035.1:0-832 GCF_001698545.2 Rhinopithecus bieti | reverse complement strand
CAAATTAGAAGTTAAAGTCAGTTGAAACATTTTAAATGAAACATTAAAACAATGAGACAGATAGTAATAGAAAAACATAGATGATAATTTAGATAATGAAACAGACTTTTATTTTCACCTGGAATGACAGAGGATGTATAAGAGATTGTATCCCATGGATAATTTAAAGTTAATTCATTCAAAATAGAAAGGAATTTGAGATATTTTAGAGGCTGAACAGAAGAGGACTATTTCTACAAGATCTCTTAGGGACATAGAATTCCTACAGAAATGAAGGTAGACTATTTACTTGGCACCTTCTGTATCCCATTTGGGAGTGAATCACTCAGCAAAGGTCATTATTTTCCTTAGAGACAGAGCAGAATATGTTTTCTACCTCTGGGAAGGATTTTGACTTGTATTCTGTCCAGATATGACAAAAGCTGTACTTAATCTCTCAAAAACCCAATTTATCTTACCCATCACTGCTGCTTTTGACCACCACCATAAAATGTGATCTCATTCTCATCTGAATTTTCACCACTGACTTACTATAACAGTCACTGGTGTTGATCATCTATTACATTAAAGCATTTATTCTATTATTTTTATCATAAAATAATTGAGCTTCTTCAATTGAGCTTCTTCACTCAGCTGGAATGACAATAGAAAAGGACTTGTTACATTCAACTAAATTCTTAAAATCATAAGTTAATGATGAATAAATTAAAAGATCAATATATAAATTTTCACTAGACAGTATATTTGTACAGTTACTAAAATTCTGCCCTATATCCCAGGCACTTCCTTTCTAAAATTGGAAAACCTGAAAAGGGGACTAAAAAATTAGAAG
>NW_016862034.1:0-1347 GCF_001698545.2 Rhinopithecus bieti | reverse complement strand
CTTCTCCTCCTCCTCCTTCTCCTCCTTCTCCTCCTCCTCCTTCTCCTCCTTCTCCTCCTTCTTTTTTCTTCTTCCTCCTCTTCCTCTTCTTCTTCTTCTTCCTCTTCTTCTTCCTCCTTTTTTTTTTTTTGAGATGGAGTCACTCTATCACCAGGCTGGAGTGCAGTGGCGCAGTCTCGGCTCACTGCAACCTCTGCCTCCCAGGTTCAAGCGATTCTCCTGCCTCAGCTTCCCAAGTAGCTGGGACTACAGGTGCCCACCACCATGCGTGGCTAATTTTTGTATTTTTAGTGAAGACAGGGTTTCACCATGTTGACCAGGATGGTCTCGATCTCTTGACCTTGTGATTCACCCGCCTTGACCTCCCAAGGTGCTGGGATTACAGGCGTGAGCCACCGTGGCTGGCTGAGACTTGGACACTTTCTTTTTTTTTTTTTTAATTTTAATTTTATTTTATTATTATTATTAGTTTGAGACGGAGTCTTGCTCTGTTGCCCAGGCTGGAGTGCGGTGGTGCTATCTCGGCTCACTGCAAGCTCCGCCTCCCGGGTTAACGCCATTCTCCTTCCTCAGCCTCCCGAGTAGCTGGGACTACAGGTGCCCGCCACCTTGCCCGGCTAATTTTTTGTATTTTAGTAGAGACGGGGTTTCACCGTGTTAGCCAGGATGGTCTCGATCTCCTGACCTCGTGATCCACCCGTCTCAGCCTCCCAAAGTGCTGGGATTACAGGCCTGAGCCACCGCGCCCGGCCCTTGGACACGTTCAACTGGGGCTCTGAGAGGCTGGTGGCAGTACGCCCAGGGGCATCCAGTGGGGAAGGCTTCCGGAGTAGGGACGAAGATGGAGGTGGCGTTGGCCTGGGATCAGGAGTGAGGATGGGAAAGCAGATGGAATCAGAGAGGAAATGGAGATAAGATTTGGAATGGAGGCTGGGTGTGGTGGCTTATGCCTGGAATCCCAGCACTTTGGGAGGTCACGGTGGTAGGATCACTTGAGGCCAGGAGTTCCAGACCATCTTGGGCAACATGGCAAGACCCCATCTCTACAGAAAAATTTAAAAATAGCTGGGCATGATGGCGTATGCCTGCAGTCCCATCTGCTCAGGAGGCTGAGGTGCGAGGATTGCTTGAGCCCAGGAATTTGAGGCTGCAGTGAGCTGTGATTGCACCACTGCACTCCAGCCTGGGTGACAGTGGGAGATCCCAACTTTAAAAAAAAAAAAAAAAAAAAAAAGAATGGAAAGAAAGGAGAAAAGAGAGAGAGAGAAACAGAGAGAAAGAAAAGGAAAGGAGAGAAAGAGAAAGGGAGGGAGGGAAGAACGAAGGAAAGAAGGAAGGAAGGGAGGG
>NW_016862033.1:0-833 GCF_001698545.2 Rhinopithecus bieti | reverse complement strand
GTCTTTGCTATTGTGAATAGTGCTGCATCAAATTGTTTTCAAAAGTATTATTTTGCATGGAATTACAGTATTATATGATATGGTTGTGGAATATATTTGTTTAAGCATTAAACAGGAGCAAAGAGCCAACCCAACTAGAAGATTATCCTGAAATTTATTGTAGAATCCAGGAGGAATCATCCTCAAAAGCAGTCAGATGATGTAATGTCACTTGAATACTCTAGCTCAGTGAAGGCTTAGGCAGACAAAAATACAGGTCTAGAGTTGTAGGACATATGCTATGTTGTGCTATATATATTAATGAGTTAAAAACTCAAAAATAGTTTTTTTTTGATTAAGATATAAATACTAACATAGTATATTTAAAAGGAAATTACATTTAGTTTTAATATAACTGAATCTATGTCTAACCCCTTATCTTCCTGAGTTATGGACACACTTTCCCAGTCATTACTGGAACTTTCTCTTCTCCAAGGTATAGATGTTTTCATAGTCCAATGCAGTGCCACATTCCCTCTTTCTTTAAAGGCTTATTAAGGTATACTGCTTATTGTTCCAGCCTACAGGGGTTCCTCTAATTTTTAAAAATTACCTTTAAAGATTAGAAATTGTCAGTAACAGTGGGAGCTCACTAGGTGCCAATTCTTTAGGTGTATTATAGAAACTTTTCTTCAGAGTTTTACCAACCTCCCAGCCTACTGCTCTCAGATATATAGGGATGAAATTCCCCCTCTGGTCTCCAACTTTATTTTAGTCTCTGGGAAATATCCTCTTTTATTTTTATGCTCTTTGACAGCATAATAGTTTTAATGAAATAGGCTATTAATTAAAAT
>NW_016862032.1:0-831 GCF_001698545.2 Rhinopithecus bieti | reverse complement strand
GGCCTCCCAAAGTGCTGGGATTACAGGCTTGAGCCACCGCGCCCAGCCAGCATTTACTTTTATCTATTCACCGCACATGAATCAGTTGATAGATATAATCATGTTACATATTTTTGTACATGTAATTGAAAACACTTCATTACTATGGTCGGCAGTGTTTATACAAATAATCCTTTTGTTTCTGCAGTTCTATTTATGCAGTGACATACTCTGAAATGGTTCAAAAGCTCTATTTTATGTCAGTAAGAGAGATTTTCCAAACTGCATTTTTACTTATTGAGCAATGAGGAAAAGGGAAATCTTATATGTCCATGTCTCCCAAGGCAGCTCACAAAGGTTACAATCTGTTTCTGTTATTGAAGTTTTGTGGAGATAAATACTTGTGCTCCTTTCAAAGTCCTAGATAGATAAGTATGTCTGTCAAATTCTAGTCAGAATCTGGCAGAATAAAGTATGACACACTGTTTCAGTGACTGTCCCCTTTCATTTGTTTTTTGTTTTTTTTTTTTTAATTCTTTGTGTGAAGTCTGACTTCAACTCTGCAGACATTCTGATAATCAGATTATTGCAACTGTTTCTTTCTCTAATGCAACTATTTCTTTCTCTAATATTTGCATATATTTAGTAAAGGAAATTCTTATTTCATAATATTTGTATTCTAGAATAATGGTTCCCAAAATATTGTCTGTGAACTAGTTATCAGTATCAGCTGGAACTTATGATAAACATATAGATTCCAGGGACCTACCAGCCTCCTACTGAATCTTGGAGTTGGATCTCAAAATTATTGTTTCTTTTTAAAAAGCCCTGAGTAGGGATTTTAGTGTTTTA
>NW_016862031.1:0-921 GCF_001698545.2 Rhinopithecus bieti | reverse complement strand
TCAGGAAGAACCCAGTGAGGGTGAAAGAAATATCATCTTGGTTGTGTTAATCATTTCACATGTATAGACATATGTCAAAACACAAAAACACATCAGATTTTACACTTCATATATGTGCAGTTTATTGCACATTAATTATACCTCAGTAAAGCTGTAAAAGAATAATAAAGCCATCTTGAAAAAAGAAATGAATGAATGAGGGTAGTATTAGGCCAGGAGCCGTGGCTCATGCCTGTAATCTCAATACCTTAGGAGGCCAAGGCAGGGGGATCACTTGACCCCAGGGGTTCAAAATCAGCCTTGGCAACAAGATGAAACCCCATCTCTACAAAAAAACAAATACAAAAATTAGCCAGGCATGGTGGCACATGCCTGTAGTCCCAGCTACTTGGGACGCTGAAGAGGGAGCATCACCTGAGCTGGGGAGGTGTTGGTTGCAGTAAGCCAAGGTCTTGCCACTGCACTCAGTCTGATTGACAGAATGAGACCATGTCTGAAGAAAAAAAACAAAACAGGCCCGGTGCGGTGGCTCAAGCCTGTAATCCCAGCACTTTGGGAGGCCGAGACGGGCGGATCACGAGGTCAGGAGATCGAGACCATCCTGGCTAACATGGTGAAACCCCATCTCTACTAAAATACAAAAAATTAGCCAGGTGTGGTGGCGGGCGCTGTAGTCCCAGCTACTAGGGAGGCTGAGGCAGGAGAAAGGTGTAAACCCGGGAGGCGGAGCTTGTAGTGAGCTGATACGGGGCCACTGCACTCCAGCCTGGGCAACAGAGCGAAACTCCGTCTCAAAAAAAAAAAAAAAAAATCTGCAGTAAAACTGTAACAGAAATAAAATAAATTCTGGCAAGGAACTGAAACATATTTCTTCATCAATCACATGTATCATTGGAAAGCCAGCAGAAAGCAAGGCTGAAT
>NW_016862029.1:0-1634 GCF_001698545.2 Rhinopithecus bieti | reverse complement strand
ATAACCCAGCCTGGGCGCAGTGGCTCACACTTGTAATCCCAGCACTTTGGGAGGCCGAGGCAGGCGGATCACAAAGTCAGGAGTTCAAGACCAGCTAGCCAACATGATGAAACCCCGTCTCTACTAAAAACAAAAATTAGCCGGGCGTGTAATCCCAGCTACTTGGGAGGCTGAGGCAGAACTGCTTGAAACCAGAAGGTGGAGGTTGTAGTGAGCTGAGATTGTGCCACTGCACTCCAGCCTGGGCAACAAGAGTGAAACTCCATCTGAAAAGAAAGTACATAACCCAAATAGACTATTAAACTACTATTTGCACCTTTCTGGAACTAAAAACCTGCTCTTCAAAATAAAGTCAAATTACGGAGAGTGCATTTATTAAGGGAGTGTTATATGATTTTGTTACCAAAACAGCATGTGTCACCAGTTAAAGAAAACAACTCATATCTATACATTTAAAATTGGTAGATTTTCTAACCAGCTTAAAATTTTCCAAATTAACATAATCAATGGTTTTGAATGTGCCCTTTAAAAATACTATAACAACTTCTAATTGGTTTATAGAACTATAATATCATTGGGGAAGATGCAAATTTCAGCAACAGTCCTTTTTATATTTAGAAAACAGGTATAAAATTTTGGGGCTTTTTTTTTTTTTTTGAGATGGAGTTTCGCTCTTCTTGCCCGGGCTGGAGTGCAATGGCACAATCGTGGCTCACTGCAACCTCCGTCTCCTGGGTTCAAGTGATTCTCCCACCTCAGCCTCCCGAGAAGTTGGGATTACTGGCATGCACGACCACACCCAGCTCGTTTTGTATTTTTAGTAGAGACAAGAGTTTCTCCATGTTGGTCAGGCTGGTCTCAAACTCCCGACCTCAGGTGATCCACCTGCCTTGGCCTCCCAAAGTGCTGGGATTATAAGCGTGAGCCACCACACACAGCCAGATTTGAAAATTTTTATTTTATCCTATGGCATACATTTTCCATTTGATCTACTTTTTTTTTTTTTTTGAGACAGTCTTGCTCTGTCTCCCAGGCTGGAGTGCAGTAGTACAATCTTGGCTCATTGCAAACTCCTCCTCCTGGGTTCAAGTGATTCTCGTGCCTCGGCCTCCCAAGTAGCTGGGTCTACTGGCACATGCCACCATGCCTGGTTAATTTTTGTATTTTTAGTAGAGACAGGGTTTTACCATGTTGGCCCAGCTGGTCCTGACCTCAAGTGATCCACCCACCTCGATCTCCCAAAGTGCAGGGATTATAGGCGTGAGCCACCGCACCCGGCCAGTACTACGCATACCTTTAAATAAACAAACACTGGGGGTACATACTCAATTCTTTTACTGATAGGGTAATGCAATCACAAAACTTCTGATTTAAAGCATTTAATATCAAAGTTAATACCCTTTTTAAACATGTTCTCCCTTCTATCTACCATTGTAACTCTCAATTTTTCCATTATTACTATCATTATCATCATTCTAGTTCTTCCTAGTCATCCTTGTTTCATGCCTGGCCTGTTGTATCCATCATGCCTGCTCATCCTTGTATCATGCCTGCTCATTTAGCTCGGAAGAGGTTCAACAATAGAAACTCAATTACTGACAGTAAATTATTATTATTATTATTATTATTTTTTT
>NW_016862028.1:0-1426 GCF_001698545.2 Rhinopithecus bieti | reverse complement strand
AAGCTAACATTATATCTAAAGGGAGTCCCATTCAATGGCAATAAAAGTTGACTCTTATTCTTTCTTACGTGGAACACTTTATTCACTAAGTAAAACAAACACTTAAAAGCACCTAGTAATAAAAGGTGCTGGCAATAGTGTATGCTCAAAAAAAATGTTTTACCTCCTTCCCCTCTTAAATCCTCAAAGGATAAGAGACCTTCAACAATGCTTTCTTTCTTCCAGAATAAGATTCCAACTTCTTTAATCTCCCTCACAAATCTGGTATTCCAAATTTTACTTTTATTTGATTCTTACTTAACTTTCATTAAGTTCTCCCAGATTCCTTCTGAGATTGGGAACAAAAGAACCACAAAAGGAATGAGACAATTCAGTCTCATTCATTTCTCTCTCCCTCTCTCAGCCTCTCACTTTCAGGAACTTCTGCAATTCTAAAGACAAAACTACTATATCCGTATTTCTCTTTCCATAAGTGTTATTTTATATCCCCAGAAGAAAGCAACAGGTCAACAGATGTGTAAGATATTATTATAATTTGGTGTTAAATCAAGTTTTCATTACCATTTCATATCAGTTAATACAGCTATTAAAGTAGTTTGGGATCTGTGTCTACGATATAATACACTTAAATACAACTATATTCAACTTAACGATAAGACTCAGAGATTTAAAATACAATCCAAAGACAAACACAAATCCAGAACAAACCACAACTAATTTGCTAAATGAGGAAACAAATCAGAAGCAAATATTTGGCTTAAGTATATAGCAAATATTTTCTCAAAAAATACTAAACCAAAGCAAGGTAGAATCTAAACCTGCAAATTTCTTTATAATACTGAACACGGCAAATGTATAATCTCTAAGTTATGCGTAACTCCCAAGTCAACATTTCATTCAGAATGGAGATATCACTTACGCTGCAGTCAGTATGGTAAATAAAGTTAGTTGATTTTTTTTTTTTTTTGAGATGCAGTCTCGCTCTGTCGTCCAGGCTGGAGGGCAATGACGCGATCTCGACTCACTGCAACCTCTGCCTCCTGGGTTCAAGCAATTTTCCTGCCTCAGCCTCCCGAGTAGCTGGGACTACAGGCGCGTGCCCCTACGGCTGGCTAATTTTTGTATTTTTAGTAGAGACGGGATTTCACTGTGTGAGCCAGGATGGTCTCAATCTCCTGACCTTGTGTTCCCCCTGACTCGGCCTCCCAAAGTACTAGGATTATAGGCGTGAGCCACAGCACCTGGCCTTAGTTGAAGACAGTAGAAAGCTAAACATGACCAAACTTAATGAAGACAGTAAAAAGCTAAACATGACCAAACTTTACCACCTGACTTTCATCTTTACCAGGCCCCAGTTTATCTTGATTTGACTCCTAATACTTACCCCTCATATTGCTGTAGTCAAATTCTTAGCACTGAGCTTCAG
>NW_016862027.1:0-1638 GCF_001698545.2 Rhinopithecus bieti | reverse complement strand
TTACATGATATTTTCCTTTCACCAGTTTGATAAAACTGTTTTCGTGGAATCTGCAATAGGATATTTGGGAATGCCATGAAGCATATGGTGACAAAGGAAATATCCTCATAAATAAAACAAAAAGAAGGTTTCTGAGAAACTGCTTCGTGATGTGTGAATTCATCTCACAGATTCACACCTCTGTTTTCATGAAGCAGTTTGCTGACACTATTTTCGTGGAATCTGCAAAGGGATATTCACGAGTACTTTGAGGCCCATGGTGAACACGAAAATATCCTCAGAAAAAAACTTGAAAGAAACTTTCTGAGAAACCACTTTGTGATGTGTTATTTTATCTCACACACTTACACTTTAGTATTCATGGATCAATTTGCTAGCATTGATTATGGGCAATGTGAGAAGGGATATTTTGCATTCCATTGAAGCTTATGGTAACAAAGAAAATATCCTGAGATATAAAATAAAAGAAGCTTTTGAGAATTTTCCTTGTGATGTGTGAATTTATATGAAAGAGTTACATGACTCCTTTCTTGGAGCAGTTTGCTAACAATGTTTTTGTGGAATCTGCGTTAGGATATTTCGGAGTGGTTTGAAACATATGGTGACAAACTAAATACCCTCACAAAAAAAGCAAAAGAAAACTTTCCGAGAAACTGCTTTGCGATGTATGAATTCATTTCACAGAGTTACACCACTCCTTTCATGTATCAGTTTGGTAGCACTGTTTTTGGGGAATCTGAGAAGGGATACTTTGGATAGCATTGAAGAGTATGGTGACAAATGAAATATCCTCATATAGAAACTAGAAAGAAGCTTTCTCAAAAAGTTTTTTGTGATGTGTGAATTCATCTCAAAGAGATACACCTTTCTTTTCATGGAGTAGTTTGCTAACACTGTTTTCGTGGAATCTGCGAAGAGATATTTTGGAGCGCATTGAGGTCTATGGTGAAAAAGGATTTATTCTCAGATAAAACATAGAAAGAGGCTTTCTGAGAAACCACTTCATGATGTGTGAATTCATCCTACAGAGTTACACTGTTCTTTTCATTGAGCAGTTTGCTAGCATTGTTTTCTTGGATTCTGCAGTGGGATATTTTGGAGCACATTGAAACTTATGGTGACAAAGGAATTATCCTCAGATAATAACTAGAAAGAAGCTTTCTGAGAAACTGTGTTGTGATGTGTTAATCAATTCACAGAGTTACCTGATTCTTTTCATGGTTCAGTTTGGTGCCACTGTTTTGATGGAATCTAAGGAGGGATATTTTGGATCACATTGAAGCCAATGGTGTCAAAGAAAATAACCTCAGATGAAAACTAGAAAGATGTTTTCTGAGAAAGTTCTTGGAGGTGTTTGAATTCATCTCACATATTTACACCTTTCTTTTCATGGAGCAATTTGCTAACACCATTTTAGTGGAATCTGCAAAGGAATATTTGGGATTGCATTGAGTCTTGTAGTGACAAAGGAAATATTCTCAGAAAGAAACTAGAGAGAAGCTTTCTGAGAAACTGCTTTGTGATGTTTGTATTCATCTTACAGAGACACACTTCTTTTCATTGCACAGATTGATAACACTGTTTTCATGGAATCTGCAATAGGATATTTGGGAGTATATTGAAGCCAATAGTGATAAA
>NW_016862026.1:0-1498 GCF_001698545.2 Rhinopithecus bieti | reverse complement strand
TTTTGTCTGAGGATATTTTCTTTGTCAAAGTAAGCTTCAACGCACTCTGAAATATCCCATTGCAGATTCCAAGAAAACAGTGGTATCAAGTTGTTCAATGAAAAGGACAGTGTAACTCTGAGAGATGAATTCACACATCCAAAGCAGTTTCTCAGAGAGTTTCCTTCTCATTTTATCTGAAGATATTTCCTTTTCACTGTGGGCCTCAAAGTGCTCCGAAATATACCTTTGCAGATTCCAAGAAAACAGTGTTAGCAAACTGCTCAATGAAAAGAACAGTGTAACTCCGTGAGATGAATTCACATATCACAAAAAAGTTTCTCAGAAAGCTTCTTTCTAGTTATTATCTGAGGATACTTCCCTGTTCACTATAGGCCTCAATACACTACCAAATATCCCTTTGAAGATTCCATGAAAACAATCTTAGCAAGATGCTCCATAAAAAGAAAGGTGTAATTCCATGAGATGAATTCACACATCCAAATAAATTTATCAGAAAGCTTCTTTCTAGTTTTTATCTCAGGATATTTCCTTTGTCACCAAAGACTTCTATGTGATCCAAAATATTCCTTACCAGATTCCTGAATATCAGTGCTACCAAATTTATCCATGAAAGGAAACGTGTAACTCTATGAGATGAATTAACACATCATAAACCAGTCTATCAGAATATTTCTTTCTTGTTCTATCTGAGTATATTTCCTTTTTCACCATAGGACTCAATATGCTCCCAAATGTCCCTTTGCATATTCCATAAAAACAGTGTTAGGAAACTGCTCCACGAAAAGAAAGTGGTAATCTTGTGAGGTGAATTCATGCAACAAAATAAGTTTCTCAGAAAGCTTCTTTCTAGTTTTTATCTGAGGATAATTCTTTGTCACCAAAGGCTTCAATGCAATCCAAAATATCCCTTCTCAGATTCCCCAAAAACAGTGCTACCAAAGTGCTCCACGAAAATAAAGGTGTAACTCTGTTATATGAGTTCACACATCACAAAACAGTTTCTCATAAAGCTTCCTTCTAGTTTTTTTCTGAGAATATTTTCTTTTTCACTATAGACCTCAATGCACTTCCAAATATCCACTTGCAGGTTCCACGAAAACAGTGATGGCAAAGTGCTCCAAGAAAAGAAAGTTGTAACTCTGTGAGGTGAACTAACACATCACGAAGTGGTTTCTCAGAGAGCTTCTTTCCAGTTTTTATATGAGGATATCTCCTTTGTCTCCATAGGATTCAATGCGATCCAAAATATCCCTTCTCAGATTCCCCAGAAACACTGCTAGTAAACTGCTCCATGAATAGAGTCATGTAACTCTGTGGGGTGAATTAACACATCGCAAAGTGGTTTCTCAGAAAGCTTCTTTCTAGCTTTTATATAATATTATTTAATTTGTCATCATAAGCTTGAATGCACTCTGAAATATCCCATTGCAGATTCCAAGAAAACAGTGTTAGCAAACTGCTCTATGAAAAGGACAGTGTAACTCAATGAGATGTA
>NW_016862025.1:0-632 GCF_001698545.2 Rhinopithecus bieti | reverse complement strand
AACTACTCGGGAGGCTGAGGCAGGAGAATGGCGTAAACCCGGGAGGCGGAGCTTGCAGTGAGCTGAGATCCGGCCACTGCACTCCAGTCCGGGCGACAGAGCGAGACTCCGCCTCAAAAAAAAAAGAAAAGAAAAGAAAAAGTAGCCTTATAATTTAAGTAACTCTAATGGTATGTGATAATTGAAAGCAAAGACTTCCACAGCGTTTTTCTGGTTATATTTCAACACGATATCCCAGCATATCCCTTATGTATAGTAAGGCTGAAGACAGCTTATTTGGTTGTATAAAAATGGATTTCTGAAACCAACCAGTAACTTTTTTTGTGCTCAACTGGATCTTTTAAAGAAGTATTTAGAGATCATTCACAAACTAACAGTAAATGATGTGTTAGTTATGTTTTATATCTTCCATTATTATATCACCTACCTAAAACTCCAATGATATTCCTCCTCAAGAATATAGAAACAGGCCATTAGTCCTCTGTAAATAGTACAAAACAAAGGTGGATATAAAGCCTTATAAAATGTCTAAGAAGTATAGTCTCTACAAAACAACTAATTTTACTTTGGTGTATTTTAATGTAATTAATTTGAGAAGAAAGAAAGGATTACTTAAATTAGAATTTTCTTTC
>NW_016862024.1:0-1349 GCF_001698545.2 Rhinopithecus bieti | reverse complement strand
GTAGAGACTCAAGAGAGAAAAGTATAAAATGGGAACTGAAATGTACCTTATAATCTACCATAATGCCATCACTAGAAGCAATGGTTAAAGTTTAGGGAGTGTCTTCCAGATATACAAACATTTTTATGTATTTTTCCATTCCTTCCCTTTGATAAATTTCTGAAGCAGAACCATTGAGTTAAAGGTTATATATATTTTAAATTTTAATAAATGTTTTCAAATTAAAAAATAATAATAAATCACTTTTTTTTTTTTTTTTTTTTTTGAGACAGTATCTCTCTCTGTCGCCCAGGCTGGAATGCAGTGGCACAGTCTGAGCTCACTGCAACCTCCATCTCCTGGGTTCAAGAGATTCTCATGCCTCAGCCTCCTGAGTAACTGGGATTATAGGCGCATGCCACCATGCCCAACTAATTTTTGTATTTTCAGTAGAGATCGGGTCTCACCCTGCTGGCCAGCCTGGTCTCAAACTCTTGACTTCAGGTGATCTTCCCACCTCGACCTCCCAAAGTGCTGGTATTACGGGCATGAGCCACCACGCCCAGCCGCATTTGTTTTTATAATACAGAATTCCCAAAGGAGCACTTTAAAGTCTCTTGCATGTAAAACAGTAAGCATCTTGAGAATACAAATGATGCAACCTGATTTTACTTAAGTGCTTTTTATAATTGTTTTAAATCCATCTAGAGTATACAGAATGTGAATATCAAGAAACCCATAACCATGACTTTATCCTGATAGGAAGCAGAGGAAGAGGATGAAAAATGTGCCAGTGAACTTGAGTCCTTGGAGAAACACAAGCACCTGCTAGAAAGTACTGTTAACCAGGGGCTCAGTGAAGCTATGAATGAATTAGACGCCGTTCAGCGGGAGTAAGTTTATATCACCAACATTTATACGTTTCTTTTCAGATTATTAATTTAACTGTTCTGTAAAATTAGATATATTTTTATTTGCTTTAATTTATAGTATACAGGTATTTAGGATGGAAAGAATGGTATATAGAACTTAAGTACAACTGCTTATAACCTGAGAACTTTCCCTATCAACAGATACATTCTGTTAGTATTAGTTACTGTCTACCAAGAAATCATTAATCTTTAGATCTAGTTAATACATGGCTTTTAATCCCTGAAAACAACATAAAAAATTTTAAATCAATTCAAATAAATTTGGCTATTTGTTAGTGAATTTTAATAAAATTCCACTAAGCTTTAATAAACTCCACTGAGCTCATGTTTTTATTTCCTAGAAATTATGTATATTGTATAATAAAATGTAATTATACTATAAATTATAGTTAGTCTACTATAACACAACATATGCCTTCTAAGTAGTTACCATGCTAT
>NW_016862023.1:0-1639 GCF_001698545.2 Rhinopithecus bieti | reverse complement strand
GGGACAGACTTGAAGGCACCTGGGCAGTCCTCTGGTTTTGCAGTAGAGGTAGGACAGGGCTATTTGTCCTCTCCGAGACTGGAGCAGGTTCTGTGTGTGAGTAGCAATGGGACAAACAGTCATGGTCTGGCAACCAGCCTGTGGCAGGAAGGAAGGTTACAACTGGAGAAGTCCAAAGGGCAGCCAGGCAAGAATTCTTTGAACTGGGGAGCAAAGACATTTAAAACTTTTTGCTCTGCTTCAGGCAGCTGATGTCATGGTGATGATTCACCACATCAGGAACACCCTGTCCAGTGGACTCAGGCAAGCCCGCCAGGCCACTTCTCTAAAGACACAACCTGAGGCCTCCTGCAATAATTCTCAGAGAGCATTCTGAACACACATGTAAAGTGTTATGTCCCTGATCATATAGGCCCCGTGTGTGCAATGTGTGAAATGGGACCTGCTTAATTTCTGACCAGCTCTTTGTAATTTTGATTTGTAGAAAATCACAACGGTAAGAAAAATGAAAACAGGCAAAGACTATTGGCTTCCAGGTAACTCTAAATGATGAAGGGGCTGATAATGGACTGATCAAATCTAAAGAGAATTCCAGAAGCAAGGGCTCAAGAGGTTAAAGGTCCCAGATCTAGAAAAAGCAGAAACTGCTCAGTGTTCCTTTTTTGGTTGACTGACTATACAATGTATCCTTTAAAAAATGGTTCTCTGCTCTCTTTGCAATTCTTGTATTGGTTCTTATTTCCTAGTAATTTCTCACACTTAGTTAACTAGTCAGTCTTACTGAAAAATAAACTAACCAGGGATCCCTGGTTTCTGTATCTTTAAAACCTATATGGTTACAAACCAAAGTGAGATGCCTTTCTGGTTTCTGCACAGTTTTCCTGAATTATGTTGGCAGATGTTTTATAGCCAGAAAATTACCTTGAAAATAAACTGAAACCATGCCAAGTATTTAGAGCTAGGGGTCTAAAATCTGCAAAAGCCCTGGGATGTTACATTGTCTCAAGAGCCAGTATTCAATGGACCACTCCACATCATATTAAATAACATCTGAACACAGCATTTTGACGCCAATAGTATGGGTCTCTGTGTCCTGTGTGCCCTGAGTGTATTTTAGAGTAGTTGTTGAGTCTGCTGCGTTATCTGTGTGTTATGAGGTCAATGCACTGATCACTTGCTGTTTTCACTTCTATACTAACTCTCGGCCCACTACACTCCCAGTCAAAGGTGGATTGTATACTTTCTCTTTGATATGATGGTCCCTTTGGTCTTGGTGCCTCTTCCATGAGCTTCAGATCAGAACTAGCTATGAAGCTGTGGTTCCAGGCTGCCTTGGTTTAATCCCTTGTCTTGCCTATTCCACCAGGCTCAGGAGGGAGGTGTAGGAGGAAGAAATGGATGAAGTCCTGGAGGACTCACTAGATGAACAGCATTTGACTCATTCCAGCTGCCACGTCTCCCACCAGCTTCCCATTAGCAATGCCTTCCCCTTTGATGCACAGGAAGATCCCTCTGCTCTGGATTTAGCCAGTGAGTGCTCCTTTGATAAGAAAATAAAGCTCCATCAATCTCTCAGTAGCTCCTACATTCTACATGCTTAACACCTCTGTCTAAACTGAGAGATGTTATTCTCTGCAGG
>NW_016862022.1:0-396 GCF_001698545.2 Rhinopithecus bieti | reverse complement strand
CCCTTCTTCCCTTCTTCCCTCCTTCCCTCCTTCCCTTTTCCCCTCCTTCCCTTCTTCCCTCCTTCCCTTCTTCCCTCCTTCCCTCCTTCCCTTTTCCCCTCCTTCCCTTTTCCCCTTTTTCCCTTCTTCCCTTCTTCCCTTCTTCCCTCCTTCCCTTCTTCCCTCCTTCCCTTCTTCCCTCCTTCCCTTCTTCCCTCCTTCCCTTTTCCCCTTCTTCCCTTCTTCCCTTTTTCCCTCCTTCCCTCCTTCCCTTCTTCCCTTCTTCCCTTCTTCCCTTCCTCCCTTCTTCCCTCCTTCCCTCCTTCCCTTTTCCCCTCCTTCCCTTTTCCCTTCTTCCCTTCTTCCCTTTTCCCCTCCTTCCCTTCTTCCCTTCTTCCCTTCTTCCCTTCTTCCCTT
>NW_016862021.1:0-1350 GCF_001698545.2 Rhinopithecus bieti | reverse complement strand
TCTAGGTGAGATGAAGCTGCATAACTTTCAGTCCTTTGTGGAATCTAATTACCACACCACCATACTAAACACACTACTATGTGACTCACCAGGGTGGGATAATATGAAGAATAATGTGCTTAGCTTAGCAAGACCCTCCTCACTTCATTTCACTGAGAAATCAAGAGGTCTTCTTCACCTCAGCTATGCCCAGAGGAGTTCTGTTAGATCTAGAACATTTTTGTTTTTTGCCCCTTTCACATGGGAGCTTTCCTGTTCTCCCACCATTCTGCATGATTACCATAACAAACGAGGCCCTCCTGAATGCAGACTGCAGTCTGTCCATGTTTCTCCTTCATTTTGACACGTCTTCCTATTTTAATTTTCAACAGATAATGTAGTCATATGGTTCAACAATTTAAAAAGTATAAACTGATATACACTTTAAATTATGGGTAAGAAAATCCTATATACTTAACAGAAGTAATTGGAATTTTATTGATCCTGAGAAAATATCTTTTGTGATGATCATCTGCATATTTAGAAGTTTTTGAATTATGGATTTAAGCCAAAAGAGTCCTAACATTCTTACAAAGTGTGGCTGTTAACTTATATGGTCAGAGCCATTGCCTGCTGGATGTGCCTTTCCTTTCCCCATTTCCCAGCCTCCTTGTTCCCCTCCTCATCTCAGGCAGCCACTGTTACTCCTTCTTAGATATCCTTCCAGGAGGAAGCACACACAGCACACACGGCATATACTCCCTGGCTCTTTAAAGCAAACGTTAGCAAATCATACCCACAGTTTCTCTTGCTTTTACAAAAATCTGTATCTCTATCTATATATGTATATAAGATCTTTCTTATATATGTATATATGTTTCTGGAGGCAAGTATATGTATACACACACATACACACAAATGTATATACACATAGATACACAAGTGTATATATACACACACACACATATACTTACTTATTATTTTTTGGGGGGAGGGGGATGGATTCTTGCTCTGTCACCTAGGCTGGAATGCAGTGGTGCAATCTCGACTAACTGCCACCTGTGCCTCCAAGGTCTGAGCAATTCTTGTGCCTTAGCTACCCTAGTAGCTGGGACTATAAGCATGTACCACCATGCCTGCCTAATTTTTGTATTCTTTATTATTTGTAATGTGGCATAATGTTCCATTATAAGGATGTACCATAATGTAAGTCCCAGGACCCTCCTGGTAAGCATTTAAGTTGTCCTCAATAATACAAGAAAAACCTCTGCACATATAACTTTCCCTAAGTATTTGATCATATTTATAGAATAATCTCCAAAGAAATGGAATAATCAGTTGAAAGTAATGAGAATTGGCTGGGCGCGGTGG
>NW_016862019.1:0-397 GCF_001698545.2 Rhinopithecus bieti | reverse complement strand
ACTGTCAGAACACTGTTTTTGTTTAGTCTGGGAAGGGTTATTCTGGAGCGCTTTGAGGCTTATGGTGAGAAAGGAAACGTCTTCAGATAGAAACTGGAGAGAAGCTTTCCGAGGAGCTGCATTGTGACGTGTGCATTCCACTCACAGAAATATACCTTTCTTCTCAAAGAGGATTCCAGAATCTTTTGGAGAAAAGCTACCAAGAGACATTCAGAAATATAGAGACGGCTATGGTGAAAAGGGAAATATCCTCAGACAAAAACTGGAATGAAATTCCTGTGAAACTGCTTTGTGTTAGATATATTTATTCATCTCGCATAGTTAAAACTTTACTTATATTATGCAGTTTAGATACTCCGTCGTGCACGGATACACTAAGTGACATTCGGGAGCACTC
>NW_016862018.1:0-400 GCF_001698545.2 Rhinopithecus bieti | reverse complement strand
AAATATCCCTTTGCAGATTCCAGGAGAACAGTGCTAGCAAACTGCTCCATGAAAAGAAAGGGTTAAATTGATCACACGAACTCACACAACTCAAGGAAGTTTCTCAGAAGCTTCTTTCAACTTTTTTTATCAGAGGATATTTCCTTTGTCACCATAGGTATCAATGCGATCTAAATATCCCTTCTCAGATTCCCCAAAACACTGATACCAAACTGCTCCATGAAATGATCACTATATGTGTAAGATGAATTCACACATCACAAAGCAGTTTCTCGAAAAATTTCTCTCCAGTTTTAAAATGAGAATAATTCTTTTTTCACTATAGGCCTCAATGTGTTCCAAAATATCCCTTTGCAGATTCCACGAAAACAGTTTTGGCAAGCTGCTCCATGAAAACTAA
>NW_016862017.1:0-1501 GCF_001698545.2 Rhinopithecus bieti | reverse complement strand
ACTTTTCTTTTTAGTTCAAACTCTTAAAGTGTGGCCTATGTTTTTCTTCTCTATATCCTTAAATCTTATCCTCTCCAAAACCTACTGCAATTTGGCTTTTGCCTTAACTACACATTGTAATTGTGCTTGCTAAGGTCACCAAAGTCAACCTAATTGCTAAATGTAATAAACAGCCTTCATTCCATGCCTTAGTTGAGCCCTTTATAGATGTTGATTAGGTTAACAACAACTCTGTCTTTAAAATATTCATTTCTTGGCTTACATGATAGGATATTCTCCTGTTTGTTTTTCATTCCTCTAGTGTCTCTTTCTTTAGCATTTTGCAGCCTTCAGCTCTTTCCCCATCTTTAAATACTGATAAATTTGTCCTAAGATCTTCTCTCTTCTCTGTAAATATTCTCATATTTTCTATTAAGATAAGCTGATAAATACCAACTGCCTGTGAACCCCAAATATCTGAGACAGGTCTCAGTTAATTTGGGAATATTATTTTGCCAAAGTAGGGACACACCTGTGACACAGCCTCTGGAAGTCCTGATGACATGTGCTCGTGGTGGTCGGAGTACTACTTGCTTTTATACATTTTAGAGTGACATGAGACATCATTCAATATGTGTAACGTGTTCATTGGCTCAGTCCAGTAAGGTGGGACAACTGGAAGTGACAGCTTCCAGGTTAGAAGTAGGTAAGAGACAAAAGGATGCATGCTTTTGAATCCTTGATCAGTCTTCTACTGAACACACAATTTAGTCTAGCTCCATGAATCTGCATTTTTATATAAACAATAGGGCAGAGGAAGCAATCAGATATATATTTGTCTCAGGTGAGCCTCAGAGGGATGAATTTGAGTTCTATCTGTCCTTTGTCCACAAGTAATTTCCTTGTAGGCAAATTGTGAAGGAGTTAGGTTTGCCCTAAGCAGTTCCCAGCTTGGCTTTTCTCTTTAGCTTAGTGATTTCACGGTCCAAAGATTTATTTTCCTTTCATATCTCCAGCCCAATTCTCTCTTTTATGTTTCAAATTTTGTTATCAAAATGCTACTGGAAATAGTTCATGAACAACACATTTCTTCAAGTTACTCAAACATGTCATATTTTTTTCTCCAACTAATCTTTCACATGATGTTTCTTAGGACTGAGATGCACTCACTCAGAAAACTTTCCACTGCCTTTCTTCCATAATTTACTACCTAATTATTTGCTAGTTCTTAGATTAGACTACACTATGCTGCTAAGGTTCTGAATTACTTTAAGTATACAACATATGCCATACTATCTCTTGCTTATGTATCTTGTAATATATATAAAGTATAATATATTTAGTATAAATTACACTAATCTTTTGGAGAAACGATAAATTACATTTTAAAATTTCTCTAAATCAAATTAAAGGTGCTTCAAACACCTATCCTGGCTATAAGGAAATTTAATCTCTGTCATTTTTTGAGCCACCTTTCTGTATCATGTAAGTATATCACATAATATAGTCTCATGTAAACCAA
>NW_016862016.1:0-1409 GCF_001698545.2 Rhinopithecus bieti | reverse complement strand
GCCCTCACTTAGCAACAAAACTGATGTGATAGGTGAAACGGCATGTTATCTTTTCTCAAGGAAATGAGGCGTCGCAGAATAGAGGTCAGTGTGGAGCTGAGGAAAGCTAAGAAGGATGACCAGATGCTGAAGAGGAGAAACGTAAGCTCATTTCCTGATGTTGCTACTTCTCTGCTGCAGGAAAACCGCAACAACCAGGTAAAAAATGTATTTTAGTGTATGAGTTATGTGAAATCCAGAAAATCAGTAGGAACTTTTCTTAGAAATTCAAGTAAACTTAACATTTCTAGTCTTATGGTTGTAACTATCTGTGAAGATCTTTTTCTCTGTTCGCAATTAGTAATTGTCTTCTTTCCTGCCTTCCATAATCCACTGAAGCTGATTTAGGATCTTCCTTTAGCTCTGACCTTCCTTCAGACTTCCCTGCATTTCTAGCTGCTAGCTGGGTACCTTGACCTGACCACTGTGTCCAGAGCCAACCAGTTTCTGGTTTATTTCTTTTTTCTTTTTCCTACATGGAGTCTTGCTCTGTTGCCCAGGCTGGAGTGCAGTGGCACAATCTTGGCTCACTGTAGCCTCCGCCTCCTAGTTTCAAGCAATCCTCCTGACTCAGACTCCCAAGTAGCTGGGATAACAGGTACGCACCACCACGCTTGGCTAATTTTTGTATTTTTAGTAGAGACAGGGTTTCACCATGTTGGCCAGGCTGGTCTTGAACTCCTGACCTTGTTATCTGCCCACCTGGGCCTCCTGAAGTGCTGAAATTACAGGTGTGAGCCACCACGTCCAGCCCATTTCTGGTTTATTTCTGCTATTTTTGTTAGTCTCTATTTTTTTTTTTTTTTGTATTTATCACCAGCTTTGTTCAGGACTTTCCTCCTGAAATATTTACAGTAGCCTCCTAATTTATCATTTCCTTCTTTCTGTGCCCTGTCTCTAAAAATAAAAATCCATACTCTGACCAGGCACGGTGGCTCACACCTGTAATCCCAGCATTTTGGGAGGCCAAGGTGGGTAGATCATCTGAGGTCAGGAGTTTGAGACCAGCCTGGCCAACGTGGTGAAACCCCATCTCTACTAAAGACACAAAAAAATTAGCTGGGCGTGGTGGTGGGTGCCTGTAATCCCAGTTACTTGGGAAGTTGAGGCAGGAGAATCGCTTGAACCTGGGAGGCGGAGGTTGCAGTGAGCCAAGATTGCACCACTGCACTCCAGCCTGGGCAACAAGCGCAAAACTCTGTCTAAATAATCATCATCATCATCATCATCATCATCATCATCCATACTCCATGAAGGCCTTCCACAAAGTAGACCTATCTTAGATTCTCAAATTTATCTTTCATCTTCCAAAGATAACTGGGCACTTTCCTACTTCTTTTTCTCACAATATGCTCAGTATGCTTCCTTTT
>NW_016862015.1:0-1412 GCF_001698545.2 Rhinopithecus bieti | reverse complement strand
GCAATCTGCTAATGTGTACTTATTCTAAATCTGTCAGTGAAATGCAACCTTCAGTGATGATGGAGTGGTGCCTCTCTTAATTTAATCCTATATATTTTGCTATTAGAAGCCTTAGATTTCATGGTAAGAAGAAAATAATAGTTTTCTGCATTAGAATATTATTTCCTATGTTCAGCTCACTTTTATCTGCAGCTACAAACCTGATTCCATGCTTCCTTGGGCAAATATTTAGCCTCGTTCTCTCCAATGATATCAATTTTGCCAACATAAAAATTGCTTACAAACATGGAATTTTGCTTTCATCTCTGCCTTCCTTACTTTCCATTATGAATAAAATAGGCCTGTGTGTTGACTCCAAATCTGAACTCTTTAACTTAGAGGTTCATATTAAGGCTCTTACAAACTCTTCTTGGCTCTCATATGAGGTGATGTAAAAGTTGCCATCTTCCTGTTCTCTTGCTGAAATTATTCTGGGTTTTAGGATGACTTTTCAAATTCTGCAATATGAAACTCTGGTCACCACCACTTTTAATATAGATGACTTCTTTTCTAAATTGTTTTCTATTGTTGTGTGTTTTGCAGATGTATTTTGGGGCTAGAATTTGATCAACTGAAGGCAGTATCTATGTCATAACTACTGAAAGGAAGATAAATACCCTGAAAAGTTTATGTTGGGCACAGCTGTATCTGGGCCCGACACGCGGTTATCAGTTTCCATGTCCTGCACAAGGCTCCCAATATTGTGAGGGCCGCCATGAGGAAGTTCTTTGCCCAACTCCTTAGTTCTGATGGAGCATGAGAATTTCCACGCCTCACACCCCTCCCATCAATTTTAGGGACCAACTTCAGGCAACCAATGGTATAGGCACAGCGTAGAATGAGCTTCTCCATGAGAGGCCAACCCACCTGTGTGTCTTCTGTCTTCTCAAAAAAGCAAGTTAAAAAAAAAAAAAAAAAAAGGCCGTTGCAAAGTACTTTGATAAAGAATTTAGGTTTTATTTATAGCATTACTGGTGTGTAAAGTATGTCAAATGCTATGCAAGTGTATTTATAAATTATAGATTACTTACTCCTCATAACTCTGTGAAATATGTATCATTACCCATATTTTATGTATGAAGTAACTAATGTCAAGGAAAATAAGATTTAAAAAGTTTATCAAGGTTAAATTGTTGCAGTTAGGAAAGTTAGAATTAAAGCCTACCTGTCAAATTTATAATATCTCTGTTCTTTCTATTTTATGATAAGTTTTTTCATGCTCTAAGCTTTTTAATCTAATCCTAATTTTTAACAGTGGACCATTAGTGGGAGAGAGAAAGTAGTCTAAAACAATAAACATTATAAAATACATAGGTACAATAGCAAAACTACAATACTTGTCTACATTTCATACATACATTAAAAACTAGACT
>NW_016862014.1:0-1350 GCF_001698545.2 Rhinopithecus bieti | reverse complement strand
CTTGAGACTTAAAAAATTACATTTTTTAAATAACATAACATATATTAAATATAATATAACAATTATATTTAATAATCACACTTCCCAAGTCAGAGAAGTACATATTTCAGTTTTCCATGAAGTTTTAAAAATAAAATGGTTATTGAACTTCATCTTTCCTCAGTTTCCGCATCTGTAAAATAGAGACAAAACTAAGTAAACACCTCATATGATAGCTTGGATGAGTAAATAAAATAATAATCGTAAAATGCTTAGAACGGTGCCTGGCAATAATAGTGCTTAATAGTTACGTTATTATCATTAATAACTTCTAAATTTAACCAATCTGAACCTTTTCACACACTTTTGACCATATAAAGTTCTTAATATGACATTTTTATTAATCATGGATATGAACTAATCATCTAAGAAGTAAATAATGCATACAGATGTATAAAATAATTCTAGCTATCTTAAAAATTGAAAAGCATCCAAAAAAGAAAAAACAAAAGAAAAGGAATAAAACACCAGATTAATGAAGGAAATGATGCTATTGGACACTCTGGTGGCTACACAATATATCCATCCTGGGCATTGAGCCTGAGGGCATTTTTATGGTTTTTTTCCCTTCATTTTTCTCTGAGCTTATACCCACATGTAAATGCAAGCGTCAGTCCATTCTCCTCCCCATTAGTGTCTTTCCAGACTTGATAAGGATATTCATGCTGTTCCCTAGGGTTTAATAATTGCCAAAAGATGCATTAAATGATAACATTGATTGTGAAGTACTTTAAGTCGATAAATTCTCTTTTTAACAATTAATTTCATGTGCTTCCAAAAACTACTTGGCAGAGAACATATGGTACTTAATATTTTACTGACATTTAAACAAGTCTAAATTTGCTAGTTTCATTAAACAGCTTTACACTAAAATTCGTTTAATTTATAAAACGTATGTTTGGCAATGAATGTGCCATCTTATGTAATATAAGGGGTACATGGTTAGTAGGCTGCAGTCCAAATGTATTAGATATCTTTTTAATTGATACTAGAGATATTTATCCTCTTAAGCATCAACATTTTAAGTCAGGGGATTTGGAGTTAAAAATAAATGGACAAATAAAGAAGCTAATTTCTATATGGTCTATTTAAAATGTAAATAATAAAATTGCCTCTTTCCCTTTATTAAAAAATATTCTCCAGATGCTTATACATATTACTAAATTTTTACGTGTAAGGCCCCAGCTTAAAATGTCAGGCCCCAAACAAAACAACAACAAAACACAATTTTAAATTCCTTTTTAAAAAGGAAAATTATTTTCTGTTTTGAATCATCAAACACATGTTTTCCTTTATCTTCATTAATAAATT
>NW_016862013.1:0-2184 GCF_001698545.2 Rhinopithecus bieti | reverse complement strand
TCTTTCCAGTTTTATGGGTATTTCATTTTCACAAAAGTAATCAATGAGCTTGAAATATCCAATTGCAGATTGCACTAAAACAGTGTTAGTAACCTGCTCCTTGGAAAGAATGGTGTAACTCTTTGAGGTGAATTCACTCGTCACAAACAAGATTCGCAGAAGGCTACTCCAGTTCCTCAGAAAACTTCTTTCTAGTTTTAGATGATGATATTTCCTTTTCCACCGTGGGCTTCAAAGTGATCCAAAGTATTCCTTCTCAGATTCCACAAAACAGTGCCACCGAACTACTCCATGAAAGGAATGGTGGAACTCTGTGAGATGAATTCACACATCAAAAGAAGTTTCTCAGAAAGCTTCTTTCTAGTTTTATCTTAGGATATTTCCTTTTCACCATAGGCCTCAGTGCCCTCCCAAATATCCCATTGCAGATTCTGCAAAACAGTGTTATCAGACTTCTCAATGAAAGCAATGGTGTAACTCTGTGAGAAAATTCACACATCACAAAGCAGCTTCTCAGAAGGCTACTCTACAGTTTTATCTGAGGATATTTCATTTTTTCACCATAAGACTCAATTCCCTTGGAATATCCCATTTCGGCCTCCAAAAAACCCGTGTTAGCAAATTGCTAAATGTAAAGAAAAGTGTATCTCTGTGACATAAATCCACACATCTCAAAACAGTTTCTCAGAAAACTTCTTTCTACTTTTATCTGAGGCTATTTCCTTTGTCATCATAGGCTTCATGTGATCCAAAATATCCCCTCTCAGATTCCACAAAACAGTGCTGGCAAATTGCTCCATGAAAGAGTGGTGTAATTTTGTTAGATGAGTTCACATATCACAAAGCAGTTTCTCAGAAAGCTTCTTTCTATTTTTTATCTGAGGACATTTTCTTTTTTACCATAGGCCTAAATGCGCTCTGGAATATCCCATTTTAGTTTATGTGAAAAGAGTGTCAGCAAACTGCTCATTGAAAGAATTGTGTAACTCTGTGAGATGAACTCACACATCAAAATGCAGTTTCTCCGAAGACTTTTCTCCAGTTTTATCTGACGATATTTGCTTTTACACCATAGCAAACAATGCGATCAAAATATCCCATTGCAGATTCCATGAAAACAGCGTTAGAAAATTGCTCAATGTAAAGGAAGGTGTAACTCTGTGAGAAGAATTCACACACCACAAAGGATTTTCTCAGAAAGCTTCTTTCTAGTTTTATCTGAGGATATTTCTTTTATCACCGTAGGCTTCATGGAGATCCAAAATATCCCTTCTTAGAATCCACAAAACAGGGGTACCAAACCGCTTAATGAAAAGAAAGGTGTAACACTGTGAGATAAATTCACACATCACAAAGCAGTTTCTCCGAAGGCCTCTCTCCAGTATTTATCTGAGGATAGTTCCTTTTCACCATAATACTCAATACGCTTGCAATATCCTGCTGCAGATTCCAAGAAAACAGTGATAATAAACTGCTCCATGAAAAGAAAGATGTAACTCTGTGAGATGAATTCACACATTAGAAAGTAGTTTCTCGGAAAGATTCTTTGTAGTTTTCATCTGAGGGGATACTTCCTGTTCCAACACAGGTTTCACTGTGCTTCCATATATCTCACTGCAGATTCCATGAAAACAATGTTAGCAAACGTTTCAATGAAAACAGTGTTGAAACTGTGTGAGATAAATTCACACATCACAAAGCAGTTTCTCAGAAGTCCTCTCTCCAGTTTTATCTGAGGATATTTCATTTTAACTGTAGGACTCAATGCCATCAGAATATCAAAAGGCAGATTCCACCAAAAGAGTGTCAGCAAACCTCTCAAGATAAAGGAATTTGTAACTCTGTGATATGAAATAAGACATCACAAAGCAGTTTCTCAGAAAGCTTCTTTGTAGTTTTATCTGAGGATATTTCCTTTTCACCACAGGCCTCAAGGTGCTGAAGAATATCACATTGCAGATTGTTCAAAACAGTTTTAGCAAACTGCTCTATGAGAATAATAGTGTAACTCTGTGAGATGAATTCACACATCACAAATCAGTTCCTCTGAAAGTTTCTGTCTAGTTTTATTTGAGGATATTTCCTTCATGACCATAGGCTTCAAAGTGATCAAAAGTACACCGTCTTAGATTCCACAAGAAGTGCTAGCAAATGACTCCATGAAAGATTGATGTAACTCTGTGA
>NW_016862012.1:0-2203 GCF_001698545.2 Rhinopithecus bieti | reverse complement strand
GGTGTCGCTGTGCGGGTCTCCAAGGGCAGCAGTAGGTGCGGGGGCTACTCGGCTACCGTTGCTGCGCCCGTGCACCGCGCGTTCAACAGATCCTGGCACGTGGCACTCTGGCCCGCGAGAAGCTAGTGCTTGCCCGCCGGATCAGGGCGGCTTCTCCCGCGGCGCTTTGTTCCGGTGCCGCGTGACCCCCGGCTCCGGCCGGAGGGGTCGCCCAGAGGGATGAGAGCCCCAGGCTGGCCGCCGCCGCGGCCTTGTGCACCCCCGCCCTGTTTTGTCTGCTGATTTCGCCCGCGCCTGCACCGATCCTTCCTAGCTCCACTCAGTCCCAAAGAGAAAGCGGCTGCCCTGGCCACCAACCGGGACCCCACCCCTAGGGAAATTCCCAGCGTCTCCCGTGGTTGAGCCGCTCTTCAGCAACAGCGGGACGAGCTTCAAAAGCTTGTTTCAGCTAAAAAGTGGGTAATGGGAGAAGCACGCCTTTTCCTCTGTGTCCATCCTCATCTAGAAAGTCCCTAATTAGGGACTCTGCGTTCCACTTCTTGAAATAATAAAAGGAAAACGTCACTTGCAATTCTTTGATGGGTGCTATGAGCAGAAGAAAGCATCTGAGACATTTACAAGCCCTGATTGGATTTCCATGTAAAATCCATTAAAATGGTATCTGGCCGGGCGCGGTGGTTCACGTCTGTAATCCCAGCACTTAGGAGGCCGAGGCTGGTGGATTACCTGAGGTCAGGAGTTCGAGACCGGCCTGGCCAACGTGGTGAACTCAGCGGGGTGTGGTGGTATGCGCCTGTAGTCCCAGCTACTCGGGAGGCAGAGGCAGGAGAATCGCTTGAACCCGGCAGGCAGAGGTTGCAGTGAGCCAAGATCACGCCACTGCACTCCAGCCTAGCTACAGAGCAAGACTCCGTCTTAATAATAATAATAATAATAATAATAATAATAATAATATGGTGTTCTGTGTGAAAACTAAAAAACAGTTACTCTTTATATGGGATTTTAGAAACGAGGGACGCATCTCCTCCTCATCACCTCCAAGCTCCCCACCATCAGCAAATCTCTTTCGGTAGGAAGTTTTTAAGCAAGTGCTCCACTGAGAACATAAGTTTCAACAGAAAAAAAATTATCTTAGGTACTAACACAAGCTGTTAATTTCCGGCTTCCCTCAGCAAATTGGTAGTCTGCGACTGTTGATACTTCTGACTCTCTTCTCAGTCTAATAATACTTTGCTTATTGTGGTTGCTCTTTTCCTCTGGGACCATTAGCAGATCCAAACAATGCTTCTTGAAGTTGGGAAAGTAAAGAAACGCTCTTAGTCGCAAGCGTCATATACTACTAATACGCTGGTCCCCAAAGCCCAAAAGTCAGTTAAAGAACTTGGGTGAGTTATATAGGTCCATATAGTTTTCGATCACGCTATCATTCATTTTTGCAACAACCAATATTTTCAGAGGGAGCCTAAGACGTTCTGTATACACTGTGCCCGTCATGGAGCTTACCAAAAGTGAGGAAGACATTTATGTATTCGGTCATTTATTCAGGCAGACACAATGCTAGGTTCTGGAAATACGGAGCTGCTAGTTCTGAACTCAAAACATATACAGTACAACCCAGTGGTGGACACAAACAATCTCATAAGTAAATGTACCACTACAGTGTGAAAAAATTGCAAAAGGAAAAAAGGTGTCTGGTACTAAGAAGGTGTATAATAGGACAAGTATATAATAGGATAAGTGACTGAGTAAGGACTTGAAGGATTAGGGATTATAAGGAATGAACTGGTTCAGGCAAGGCATGGTAGTTCATGCCCATAATCCCAGCACTTTGGGCGGCCAAGGAGTCGATTGACACCAAGAGTTTGAGAACAACCTGGGCAACATAGCAAGACCCAATTTCTATAAAAAATAAAAATATTAGGGAGCTGGGCATGGTGACTCACGCCTGTAATCCCAGCACTTTGGAGGCCAAGGTGGGCAAATCACCTGAGGTCAGGAGTTCAAGACCAGCCTGACCAACATGGTGAATCCCCATCTCTACTAAAAATACAAAAAATTAGCTGGGTGTGGTGGCAGTTGCCTGTAATCCCAGCTGCTTGGGAGGCTGAGGCAGGAGAATCGCCTGAACCTCCCAGCTACTTGGTTGCATTGAGCTGAGATTGCACCATTGCACTCCAGCCTAGGCAACAAGAGCAAAACTCCA
>NW_016862010.1:0-631 GCF_001698545.2 Rhinopithecus bieti | reverse complement strand
TAACACTGTTTTGAGAATATGAGAAGGGATGTTTTGGATTGCATTGAAGCCTATGGTGACAAAGGAAATTTCTTCAGATAAAAACAATAAAGAAGTTTTCTGAGAAAGTTCTTTGTGTTGCGTTAATTCATCTCACAGAGTTACACTGTTCTTTTCATTGAGCTGTTTAATAAGACTTTTTTCATGGAACCTGCATTAGGATATTTGGAAGCACATTGAAGCTTACGGAGACAAAGGAAATATCCTCAGATAAAAATCGGAAAGAACTTTCGGAGAAACTGCTTTGTGATGTGTGAATTCATCTCACAGAGTTACACTGTACTTTTCATTGAGCAGTTTTCCAACACTGTTTTTGTGTAATCGGCAAAGGAATATTTGGGAACACTTTGAGGCCTATAGGAAAAAGGGAATATCCTCAGATAAAAACTAGAAAGAAACTTTCGGAGAAACTACTTTGTGTTGTGTGAACTCACCTCACATAGTTACGTCCTTCTTTTCATGGAGCAGTGTGTTAACACTGTTTTTGTGGAATATTCAAGGGGATATTTCAGAGCACTTTGAAGTCTATGGTGACAAAGGAAATATCCTCAGATAAAAAACCAAAAGGAGGCTTTCAGAGAAACTGCTTTGT
>NW_016862009.1:0-400 GCF_001698545.2 Rhinopithecus bieti | reverse complement strand
AGAAGCCTTCTGAGAAACTGCTTCATGATGTGAGCATTCCACACAGGGAGTTGTAACTTTCTTCTCATAAGGCACAGTTTGGACACTCTTCTTGTAAAACCAAAAGAGTGGTATTCAGAGCTCATTGAAGACTACGGCAAAAAGTGAAATGTTATCCTATAAAAAAGAGAAAGAAGCACTCGAAGATACTGCTCTCTGACATGCCCATTCTTTTCACAGGGTTAAAGCTTCCTCTACATTTCCCGGTTTGAAAGTCAATCTTTGAGGGTTCTGCGAAGGGATAGTAAGTGGCAACCGGAGGCCTGTGTCAAGCAAGGAAATGTCTTCCAACAAAAATTGGAGAGAAGCTCTCTGTGCAACTCTTTTGTGATGTTTGTATTCATCTCGTAGAGATAATGAC
>NW_016862008.1:0-1347 GCF_001698545.2 Rhinopithecus bieti | reverse complement strand
GTTCATGACGCTCCGGGATGCCGAGGCGGACAGATCATGAGAACCATGACCTGCGTTTTGGCCCTGCGGGGACAGAGAAGGGAAACCGTGGGCTAGGGGAGGAGAAATAATAACGCAGTGCCTGGTGCGACTCAAGTTAAATGTTCCGCAGGAGGACACGCCTGTCTTGGTGCATGTGCCTGTCGCCGTGGGATGGCCCCATGTCCAGGTGGCAGTGGCGAGGGTGTGAGCAGGGGTCTCAGAGTGGCCACCTCCAAGCTCACGTCTGAGGCAGCCGGGCCTGGGAGGAGCCAGGCCAGCTGGGCCGCACTCTGGGCCAAAGGTTCCTGGTGACAGACACAGAGGGAAGCTGTCCAGGCTGCAGATGACCTGCAGGGGCTGAACATCCACCTCCCCATTGCCCACCCTCTTTGTGGCAGGGGCACTGAGACCCTGGGCGGCCCCACTGGTGTTTGAGAGAAGTGGGTCCACCCTCTGCCGAGTAAGCCCGTGGGAGCTTGGAACATTCAGGGAATGGAGATGGCTATGGGAGGGACTGCCTAGCATCATGGCAGGTGAGCATGGAGCTCCAAGCTAGGACCCCGGAGGGGACTGTATGGGCCCTGAGCCGGCGTTGGGTCAGCTGTCCTCAGCGCTGGGCATGCAGCTATCTTGGGGCCCTGGGTACCTGCTGTGCCCATTTCACCCAGAGGCCAGAGGTTTGACTGGCCTGCCCAGGACCTCAGAGTGATTGGGTGGAGCCCCACTTGGGGAAGCCCCAGCTCTCCTACAGTCAGCCCGGAGCGTGTGTGAAAGGCTGGGGAGGCCAGATCTTGGGGTTCTTCTCAAGGGGTTTCAGTCTCAGGAGGCCATCCCTACCGGCCCCTCCCATCCTGGATGTGCCACAGCCACCACTGGAGTCTGAGATCAACGTCTCCAGCCTGAGCCCACTCCTGGGCCTCATGGAAGCTGCAATTGGACCTTCAAATTCTCCCACAGGATGGAGCCAAGAAATTCACCATGGCCCCAGCAGCAAAACTCACTCCTTTGGAGCCAGGCTGAGCCTGGTGACCCTGGGAGAACACTTGCCTTGGGGACTTCTGCCAGGTTCAGCACAGTTGCCACACAGCATCAACATAAAGCTCGGGGTGTGCAGTGGGATGGGAGGGGCTCAGGGCATCTGCAGGTGTCTAACTCTGCTCAGAAACAACACAGCACCCTCTAGGACCCCTGGGACCTCCCTAGCAGACAAGAGGCCAGGGCGGCAGTCTCTGTTTCTCAGACACATCTGACACCTCCCTCCTGACACTGTGACAATCCTAGACTGACTCTGCCTCTCCCCAGGCCTTGCACAGGGTGGATGGATGG
>NW_016862007.1:0-1269 GCF_001698545.2 Rhinopithecus bieti | reverse complement strand
CCTGAGGTTACCTGGCACATGGGTATCCTCACCTGCATGACATGATCAGATTGTGCACTTTCTATGCCAGGGCCAGGGCAAGCTTGTACCTTCAGCTTTGGGGACACTGGAGCGGGGGGTGGCTGGAGGTCAGGGAAGTCACCAGGCTGGAGACATCATCTACCTCCAGGAGAGGGTTGATATCAGACATCTCCTGTGCGCCACTTTGAGCCACCTCAGCCTCACCTGGGACTCTGGCTGGCACTGGGACCAGCAGTTCCATGAAGGTTTAGACCATTTCTAGGCTTAGGAAGGGCCTCCCTTGTCATCACTGTGGTCTGGGCTTCCTTGTGACCAAGGGCTCTGGACGGCAGATGCAGCCAGCCAGAGTGTGGGGGTGAGGGGCCTGGGCACAGGAGGGACTCGAGGCCTTCCCTGCACCCCCATGGCCACCATTTCAGAGGGAGGACAGCAATTATTTGGGTTTGTCCTGTGAGCGGTGGCAGAGGGCAGGGCCTTGGGCAGGTCCAGAGCCAGACAGGCATCCCGTGCTGCAGCCTTGGGGCCCCGAAGGGACACGATGGGGCTGGTGTGGGGGCATCCCCTGGCCAAACACGTGGGTAGGGGGTGCTCTGGGGTCAGTGGGTGGGTCTGGGCATTCGCAAGAGCCAAGTTAGGATAGAGAGTTCTGAAGGATGGCGGGAGAGGGCAGAGAATGGAGGGATGAGGGAGACAGCTCCTGCTGCTTTCTGGCCTCTAAGTGGGGGTGATAGGTGGTAGGTGAGTGACAGAGGAGGCAGTGGGAGCTGCAAGGCTGAGCCAGGGAAGTGGAGGCCGCAGAGATGCAGACCTTGCCTGAGGCTGACTCGGGGCTGGGACTTCTTAGAGGCCAGGGCCCTAAAGCTCCCAGACAAGGAGTTTGCAGGAACAGTGACACAGCACACCACATAGCACAACTCGACACAACACAACCTGGCATACCAGAGCAGCGTGCGGTGCACTGAGCTACAGCAGAGTGTGGCCCAGGGTCCAGGGAATCATGGAGCAAACTGACCTGAGCCGCATCCCTCAGCCAAGGCACAGGCCCCCGGACTTGAGCCACCCACTTCCTTGTGACAGCTGGATACCCTAGTGTCCCTGAGGCTGAGGACAGGGCTGGGGCTGCTGTCCAAGGTGAGGTCTGACTCTAATCCCCTGCCTGTAATCCCCAGTTGTTTGGGGAACTTGAGCGTCTTCCAGGGGACCCAGTGATGCTGATGGGATTTCTGGGCACCTCAGCCAGGCCCCTGC
>NW_016862006.1:0-2020 GCF_001698545.2 Rhinopithecus bieti | reverse complement strand
TCAAGTGATCTGCCCACTTTGGCCTCCCAAAGTCCTGGGATTACAGGTGTAAGCCACCAAGCCCAGCCAGGATAACATAGTATTCTAAATTTATTCTAGAGGTTCGATAATGAATAATTTTTTTTAAATTTTTTTTGAGATGGAGTCTCACTCCGTATCCCAGGCTGGAGTGCAGTGGCATGGTGTTGGCTCATTGCAACCTCTGCCTTCTGGGTTCAAGCAATTAGTCTCAGCCTCTCAAGTAGCTGAGAATATAGGTACCTGCCACCATGCCCGGCTAATTTTTATATTTTAGTAGAGATAGGGTTTCATCTTGTTGGTCAGGCTGGTCTCAAACTCCTGACCTCAGGTGATCCAGCCACTTCAGCCTCCCAAAGTGCTGGGTTACAGGCACGAGCCACTGTGCCTGGCCTTTTTTTTTTTTTTTTGAGACACAGTTTCACACTTGTTGGCCAGGCTGGAGTGCAATAGTGTGATCTAGGCTCTCTGAAACTTCCGCCTTCTGGGTTCAAGCGATTCATACTCAGCCTCCCGAGTAGCTGGGATTATAGGCATGCACCACCACGCCCAGCTAATTTTGTTTGTTTGTTTGTTTGTTTTTTTGAGACGGAGTCTTGCTCTGTCACCCAGGCTGGAGTGCAGTGGCCGGATCTCAGCTCACTGCAAGCTCCGCCTTCCAGGTTTACACCATTCTCCTGCCTTAGCCTCCTGAGTAGCTGGGACTACAGGCCCCTGCCACCTCGCCTGGCTAGTTTTCTTGTATTTTTTTTTTTTCAGTAGAGACGGGGTTTCACCGGGTTAGCCAGGATGGTCTCGATCTCCTGACCTCGTGATCCGCCCATCTTAGCCTCCCAAAGTGCTTGGATTACAGGCTTGAGCCACCGCGCCCGGCCTGCTAATTTTGTATTTTTAGTAGAGACGGGGTTTCTCCATGTTGGTCAGGCTTGTCTTGAGCTCCTGACCTCAGGTGATCCACCCACCTCATCCTCCCAAAGTGCTGAGATTACAGGCATGAGCCACCGCACCCGTCCTGATTTTTAAATTTTTTGTAGAGTTAAGGTTTCAATATTTAGCCCAAGCTAGTTTTGAACCCCTGGTCTCAAGCCATCCTCTTGTCTTAACCTCCCAAAGTGTTGGGTACAGGCATAAGCCGCTGCACTGGGCCATGTTATTCAGTATTAATTGAAATTTGTATGTGTTACTTTTATATTTTTTAATTTTTATTTATTTATTTCCTTTTTTTTGAGACGGAGTCTTGCTCTGTCTTCCAGGCTGGAGTGCTGTGGCGTGATCTTCGCTCATTGTAACCTCTGCCTCCCTGGTTCAAGTGATTCTCCTTCCTCAGCCTCCCGAGTAGCTGGGATTACAGGTGGGTGCTATCATGCACAGCTAATTTTTGTGTTTTTAGTAAAGGCGGGGTTTCACCTTGTTTGCCAGGCTGGTCTTGAACTCCTGACATCAGGTGATCCGCCCTCCTCAGCTTCCTTCTCGGCTTCCCAAATTACTGGGATTACAGATGTGTGCCACTGTGCCTGCCTTATGTGTTACTTTTTTTTTTTTTGAGATGGAGTCTTGCTACGCCACCCAGGTTGGAGTGCAGTGGCGTGATCTTGGCTCACTGCAACGTCCGCCTCCCAGGTTCAAACGATTCTGCTGCCTCAGCCTCCGGAGTAGCTGGGATTACAGGCACGCGCCACCAAGCCCGGCTGATTTGTTTGTATTTGTAGTAGAGACACGGTTTCGCCATGTTAGCCAGGATGGTCTCCATCTCCTGACCTTGTGATCCGCCCACCTCAGCCTCCCAAAGTGCTGGGATTACACCGCACCCAGCCCATGTGTTACTTTTATAATTAGAAAAAATTATAATGGCCTGTAATCCCAGCACTTTGGGAGGCGAAGGGGGGTGAATCATTTGAGCCCAGGAGTTCAAGTCCAGCCTGGGCAAAATAGTGAGACCTCCCCCCACATCTCTATAAAATATATACATATATATATAATTTAAAAGTATAATATCCACACA
>NW_016862005.1:0-1484 GCF_001698545.2 Rhinopithecus bieti | reverse complement strand
TATTTAACAAACCTGCACGTTGTGCACAGGTACCTTAGAACTTAAAGTATAATAAAAAATAAAAGATAATAATAAAAAAGAACATTTACATCATTTACATTAACCCAGAAAGTTCATTTGCACCCTTGTCAGGCAGTTCCCCACAATTAACAGAGCTGATCAGTGTAATGATTTCTATCACCATTTTATGATTTATCCGTATTTCTCATGTATCAGTATTTCATTCATTTTATTGCCAAGTGATATTCTATTGTATGCATACATGATTGCCTGTTTATACATTCTATTGTTGAAGTACATTTGAGTTTTTCCATTTTTTATTCTCCTGCTACTTTGTGTTTAATAATACATTAAGTGTTTTTACTTAGAACCACTTTGTTAATTTCACATCCATCATACCAGCTCAAATTTAAGTCTAACAGTACTACATTAGAAGATTATAAAGCAACTAGAACTCTTATATTCTACTAGATGTAAGGTAAATTATTATCACTTTACAGAACAGTGTGGCAATATCTGAGGCATTCTCCACTCTCTAGTAATTCTACCCATAATTACATGTTTTAAGAAACTCTCAGATACGTGCATAACTTATATACAAAAATGTTCATAAGTAGCATGTTTATGAAATAGTCAAAATAGCAAAATGTCTTGTAAACAGAAGAATGAATACATTGTGATATAACCTTAAAATGAACACGATATGGCAATGGAATAGCTAAATATGGGCTCCTTGTGTCTACTTGGGTAATTCTCACAAATATAATATTGAGCAAAGAAAAAAAGAAAATTTTTAAAGTAACATTTAATAACATACTAAAATAATTTTAGCATAACATTTTAAAAGAATGTTATACTATTTATTCAAACACTTAAAGTAATAAAAATAACACCACAGGTGTAGAAAATGTATCAGGAAATATATAAGAATGAAAACATCAAATAGAGGATAATAGTTACCTCTGCACAAATGGAGGGGGGCTAAGAGATGGGAATTTTCCATTAATTTTCCTTTTTTTTTCTTTTTTTCTTTTTTTTTTTTTTGAGATGGAGTCTTGCTCTGGCACCCAGGCTGGAGTGCAGTGGCACAATCTCGGCTCACTGCCACCACCACCTTCCAGGTTCAAGCAATTCTCCCGCCTCAGCCTCCCAAGTAGCTGGGATTATAGGGGCTTGCCACCACGCCCAGCTAATTTTTGTATTTTTAGTAGAGACAGGGTTCCGCCATGTTGGCCAGGCTGATCTCAAACTCCTGACCTCAGGTGATCCACCCATCTTGGCCTCCCAAAGTGCTGGGGTTACAGATGTGAGTCACTGAGCCCAGCCATCCATTAATTTTCTTTAAGTTGGGCTGTGAGTACATGAGAGGTTACTATAACAGCTTTTGTGTCTTGTATTATGACTGAAATATTTTACAATAATAACAAATTTTCTTTAATGGTACTAACCCACTCAGAAGTTAACACGTGATTCGACAAATTCCT
>NW_016862004.1:0-1764 GCF_001698545.2 Rhinopithecus bieti | reverse complement strand
GAGAGGCCAAGGCAAGAGGAGCACTTGAGCCCAGCAGTTTGAGACCAGCCTGGGCAACATAGTAAGACCCCGTCTCTACAACAACAGCAAAACAACAAAATTAGCCAGGTGTTCTGGCTCACACTTGTAGTCCCAGCTACTTGCGAGGCTGAGGTGGGAGGATCCCTTGAGCCCAGGAGATAGAAGCTGCAGTGAGCTGAGATCACACCACTGCACTCCAGCCTGGGTGACAGAGCAAGACCCTGTCTCAAAAAAAAAAAAAAAAATCAGATTATTGATGATCTCTGAGTACAATGGAAGGGAAAGGAAAGCAGGCTTCTAAAGCACTGGTAATATTCCATTTCAGAACTTAAGTTGGTAGACAGATAAGTATTTTATTATCGTTTAAAAATAAATATACAAGCACACATACTTTTTTACTTATGTGGGGTTTCCTGGGAAACAGACTCTGAGGTGGAGATTTGCAGGCAGATGGTTTTGGGGGAGTGCTCTGTGGAGGGAACATCTAAGGAAGAGAGGAGGGCAAGGTGGGCAGAGGGACACATGGAAGCGTGATGTGCTGCCACCAGAGCCTCAGCCAGGGAGCTGGGGTGGCCTGTCCGAGGGATCCCTGGCTGAGGCATGGGGCCAGGCCTTTGTACTTCCTTATGAACCAGATATAGAATGTGGGCCGCCCCTGGGGACTGGGGATAACCTTGAGCCAGATGGCTTTCTTCAGCTGAAGTTCCCAAGAAAGGTGCAGCTGTAAGCCATCAGCTACCAACACCCCAGGCAGCTGGCGGAAAGATTGCCTCCGTCCTGAAGAGGGGGATGTGGGTGGCATATTACAGCAT
This sequence comes from Rhinopithecus bieti, assembly GCF_001698545.2. NCBI lineage: Eukaryota > Metazoa > Chordata > Mammalia > Primates > Cercopithecidae > Rhinopithecus > Rhinopithecus bieti. Next base: position 931 of record NW_016862004.1, on the reverse strand, counting down.
CCAGCACGCCTTTGTACCTACGATGTATTTGACAACAAAAATTTAGAAAGAGGCCAGGCGCAGTGGCTCACGTCTGTAATCCCAGCACTTTGGGAGGCTGCGGTGGGCAGATCACTTGAGGTCAGGAGTTCAAAACCAGCCTGGCCAACACAGTGAAACCCTGTCTCTACTAAAAATACAAAAATTAGCCAGATGTGGTGGCAGGGGCCTGCAGTCCCAGCTACTTGGGAGGCTGATACAGGAGTATCACTTGAACCCAGGAGGCAGAGGTTGCAACGAGCCGAGATCTTGCTACTGTGCTCCAGCCTGGGTGGCAGAGAGAGACTCCATCTCAAAAAAAAAAAAAAAAAAATTTTAGAAAGAAAATATATTCATGTAATACATCATATTAACAGATGAAAGGATAAAAATCATATGATAAAATTTGGCACTCTAGGCTGTGCACAGTGGCTTACACCTCTAATTCCAGCCCTTTTCAAGGCCAAGATGGGAGGATCACTTGAAGCCAGGAGTTTGAAACCAGCCTGGGCAACAAAGCAAGACCCTGTTGCTACAAAATTAAAAAATTATCCAGGTGTGGAGGCACACTCCTGTAGTCTCAGTTAATCAGGACGCTGAGGCAGGAGGATTGCTTGAGTCCAGGAGTTTGTGGCTACAATAAGCCATGATAATAGTCTTCAATCTGATAAAAGGAACCTACCAAAATCCTGTAACACGTATCCAACTTAATTAGAAAAAATTACCTTTAGGCAGGGCGCAGTGGCTCACGCCTGTAATGCTAGCACTTTGGGAGGCCGAGGTGGGCGAATCACGAGGTTAGGAGATTGAGACCATCCTGGTTAACACAGTGAAACTCTGTCTCTACTAAAAATACAAAAAATTAGCTGGGGTGGTGGTGGGCATCTGCGGATCACGAGGTCAGGAGATTGAG
>NW_016862003.1:0-1760 GCF_001698545.2 Rhinopithecus bieti | reverse complement strand
AACAAATGAATATTTTATAAGAATAAGACAAATGCCCACTAAAGAAGATATGATACACCCTAATAGCAAATGTCAATTTCCAGGGTCTTTTAAATGACCGTAAAATCAGTACTCATTTGACTTGAATTACTTGTAACTTTTTTGTTTTCTTTTGTTTTGAGGCAGTGTCTTACACTGTTGCCCAGGCAGGAATGCAGTGGCACGATCTCGGCTCACTGCAACGTCCTTCTCCCAGGCTGAAGCATCCTCCTATCTCAGCCTCTCACGTAGCTGGGTCTACAGACATGAGCCACCATGCCCAGCTAATTATTGTGTTTTTTGTAGAGACGGGGTTTCACCATGTTGCCCAGGCTGGTCATGAACTCCTGAGCTTAAGTTATCCACCTGCCTCGGCCTCCCAAAGTACTGGGATTACAGGCATGAGCTACCATGCCCAGCCTACTTGTAAGTTCTATATGCATAGTACAATCAGCATTTAGTATTACAGTCAGTACTGTGAGGTATTGTGCCACTCTAAAGTGCCTTGTGAATGATGTTTAATTTATATTTGGTTTAGTATTAATTTTAAGCTTTCTAATCTTATTGATTATATACTTTGCTGGGAAAATACTAGAATTGTGAAGGTGCCCAGAATCTCCTCTCTGAGAATCATTTAAAAAACCGATGTGACAAAACTTTTATGTATTCTCATAGGGTTGAAAAAATTAGAAACTTATTTCTGATTCTGCCAAAGATTGATATAATCTTTTCTTCTGATACACTGGATTCATTTTTTCCCCTCTGGATGCTATAGTCATTTCTTATAGCTCCTAAAGTAATTCAGGTTTATACCCAGGACTACTTTATTGTCTATGATAATAGCACTTCAGTGACCAACAAAAAGCTATACTGTGAAGCTTGCATTGCCTCAGAATTTTTCAGACAGTGTGGATAAGCCCCTAATTAGCACTCCTTTTTTATATAAAAAATGAGATTCTACTTATAAAGTATGTTTCCAATGGACCATATCCAAATGCACCTTTAAATTGCTTAGCAAATTTGAATACAGGCTCATGCCTACAGGAAATAACTAGCATTTTTTTTGAATTATTGCTATGCACCAATCTATGCATGCTACAGGAAACCTGCCTTGATAGCAATAAATAGCATACTTGAAATTAGAGAAAATTGAATCAGTGATGCAAAGGATAAACTTTATAAGCAATAAAAGAATACATAGAAAATGAATAAAGAAGAAAAATAAAGAATAGATAAAGCATATAGAAGGTTGGTTATAGAGGTCCAACTGCCAATTAATAGGTATTACTGAAGAAGAGAGAAAAATAGATAAAACCAAATAATTAGAACATAAAACTGTTATTGCCTGTTTTCACACATAAGATAAACAAAATTAATGCACAATGATCTATATTATTAAGGTGTTTCCAGCATAATGTTGAAGAACAGTTCAGTAATGGACACAAAGTGTACTGGAAACAAAGGAGAAACTAAGTGTGTGGAAAAGGGTAGATAGTAGGAAGGTAGTAGCATGGTTACAGTGGACTATGTGGACAGCCATTTTAAGGATGAAATCAGAGATCAAGTGTGTAGATGGAGATAAAGAATGTATATTGAGTTCAGCTTGGCCAAATATGGAGACTAAATGTGCATATAAGGAAGCACACAGCATGGAAAAATTACTATTTTAGGAATAAGGGATTCCCAGATTTAAAATAATGTCACCTTCACTGGCTACCAATGAAACCTTAGAAGTTTTTTTA
>NW_016862002.1:0-2925 GCF_001698545.2 Rhinopithecus bieti | reverse complement strand
AGCGGCTTTTGTAGCCAGTTGCTTCCCGGGTGCTTTACCACCGGTCGATTTGCGGGCAGTCTGCTTTGTAGGAGCCATGGTACAGAGACCTCCTTACTTACCCCCCTTCTCCTTCCGCTGGAGCTCGGTGAGCGAAAGGCGGCGCTGGCGTTAGAGAGCAACAGCGGGGCGGCGGCGGCTGCGAACACTCTCTTTTAATTTTTTAATTTTATTTTTCTGAGACAAAGTCTTGCTCTGTTGCCCAGGCTGGAGTGCAGTGGCGATCTCAGCTCACTGCAACCTCTGCCTCCCGGGTTCAAGCAATTCTCCTGCCTCAGCCTCCCAAGTAGCTGGGACTAAAGGTGCACACCACCACGCCCAACTAATTTTCATATTTTCCATAGAGACAGGGTTTTGCCATGTTGGCCACGCTGGGCTCAAACTCCTGGCCTCAAGTGATCCATCTGCCTCAGCCTCCCAAAGTGCTGGGATTACAGGCATGAACCACCATGCCTACCCATTTTTTTTTTTTTTTGAGACAGGGTCTTGCTCTGTTGCCCAGGCTGAAGTGCAGTAGTGTGATCATGGCTCACTGCAGCCTCAACCTGCTGGGTTCAAGCGATCCTCCTGCCTCAGCCTCCCAAGTAGCTGGGACTCCAGGCACATGCCACCACACCCTGCAACTAATTTCTGTATTTGTTGTAGAGACAAGGTCCCACTATGTTGCCCAGGCTGGATATCTACTGCTTTCTAATAAAGATTTCATATTTAATCTAAATTCTAAGGTAAGAATGTGGAATTTACCATCCAAGACTGTGAACTGCCATAAGATAAAATGTCTCAGATTGGGCCCAGCGCGGTGGCTCACACCTGTAATCCCAGCACTTTGGGAGGCCAAGGTGGGCGGATCATGAGGTCAGGAGATTGAGACCATCCTGGCCAACACGGTGAAACACCATTTCTACTAAAAATACAAAGAAAACAACTGGGCGTGGTGGCGGGTGCCTGTAGTCCTAGCTGCTCGGAGGCTAAGGCAGGAGAATGGTGTGAACCCAGGAGGCGGAGCTTGCAATGAGCCGAGATTGCGCCACTACACTCCAGCCTGGGTGACAGAGTGAGACTCTGTCTCAAAAAAAAAAAAAAAGTCTCAGATTGCAGATTTCCTGCTGTTTGTACAGTCACAATATGTCATCTTAGCACGCTATTGCTCATACTTAAGGAGTTATAGAAAAGCAAATGAAGGCATTCGTCACCAATCTACATTTTAAACTGTATCCTATTTGTGTACCAAAAATTGAAATCTAGGCTGGGCACAGTGGCTCAGGCCTATAATCCCAGCACTTTGGGAGGCTGAGGTGGGACTACTTGAAGCCAGGAGTTCAAGACCCAGCCTGGGCAACAAAGCAAGACCCTGTCTCTATGAGAAAAAAAAAAGAAATCTGCTGTTTAAAAAATATTATATATATATATGTGTGTATATATATAATTTTATATACATATATATAATTATATATATATGCCTGGTTCAGCTGTATATCTTAGACAAAAAAACACTAGAATAATTATTAGTTTTGCCTTACCACAGACAACTAGGTGGATCTGAAATACACTGAAGAAAAAAAAAACAATTCATACTATATTCTCTCAACAGATGGATCTGACACAGGCCGGAAAAAGAACAATTTATTTATTACCATAACAAAAATAACTTTGCTGTAGTGGCTCATGCCTATAATCTCAGCACTTTGAAAGGCTGAGGCAGGAGAATCACTTGAGGCCAGGAGTCACAGATAAAAACAACTTTGTTTTTCTGCTTTAAAATGTAATTCACTTCATGCCAGATGCAGTGGTTCATTCTTTTTTTTTTTTTTTTTTTTTTTTTGAGACGGAGTCTCGCTCTGTCGCCCGGGCTGGAGTGCAGTGGCCGGATCTCAGCTCACTGCAAGCTCCGCCTCCCGGGTTCACGCCATTCTCCTGCCTCAGCCTCCCGAGTAGCTGGGACTACAGGCGCCCGCCACCTCGCCCGGCTAGTTTTTTGTATTTTTTAGTAGAGACGGGGTTTCACCGTGTTAGCCAGGATGGTCTCGATCTCCTGACCTTGTGATCCGCCCGTCTCGGCCTCCCAAAGTGCTGGGATTACAGGCTTGAGCCACCGCGCCCGGCCGTGGTTCATTCTTATAATCCCAGGACTTTGGGAGGCCTAGGCAGGGGATCGCTTGAGTCCAGGAGTACAAGACCAGTCTGGGCAATATGACGAAACCCCATCTCTAACAAAAATACAAAAAAATCAGCTAGGTGTGGTGGTGCACACCTGTGTTCCCAGCTATTCATGAGGCTGAGGTGAGCCAAGATCACACCATTGCACTCTAACTTGAGCAACAGAGTGAGATCCTACCTCAAAAAAAAAATAATATTTTTTTTGGTTTCCTGTTAAAAAGAACAGCCCCCCACTAAGATTTGAAAATGTGTTTTTTAGTCCTATAATTATCTATACAAAGATGAGACAATTATATAAACCAGGGTGTCCAATCTTTTGGCTTCCCTGGGCTACCCTGGAAGAAGAAGAATTGTCTTGGACCACACATAAAATACACTAACAATAGCTGATGAGCTGGAAAAGAAAAGAAAAGAAAAAAAAAGTCAATGCATAAATCTCATAATGTTTTAAGAATTTGTGTTTGGCCCCATTCAAAGGTGTCCTGGGCTGCAGGCTAGGGATTAGACAAGCTTGACATAAACAATCCCCTAAGAGACGTGAAAAAGAAACAAAGATCACAAACTTCAAAATAATTTTTTTCTTTTCTTTTTTTTTGTTTTTTTTTGAGACGGAGTCTTGCTCTGTTGCCCAGGCTGGAGTGCAGTAGCGCGATCTCAGCTCACTGCAAGCTCCACCTCCCAGGTTCACACCATCCTTCTGCCTCAGCCTCCCGAGTAGCTGAGACTACA
>NW_016862001.1:0-1485 GCF_001698545.2 Rhinopithecus bieti | reverse complement strand
CTCGGCCTCCCAAAGTGCTGGGATTACAGGCTTGAGCCACTGCGCCCGGCCCTTGAATTTGTTAAGACTTGTTTTGTGGCCTAACATATGGTCTATCCTGGAGACTGCCCCATGCGCAGCTGAGAAGAAAGCGAATTCTGCTGCTGCTGGATGGAATGTTCTGTGTATGTCTGCTAGGTCCATTTGCTCTAGAGCAGTGGTCCCCAATCTTTTTGGCACCAAGGACCAGTTTCATGGAAGACAATTTTTCCATGGATGAAGGGTTGGGGGGTATGGTTTCAGGATGAAACTGTTCCACCTCAGATCATCAGGCACAACCTCGATCCCTCACATTCTCAGTTAATGATAGGGCTCGTGCTCCTATGAGAATCTCATGCCGCTGCTGATCTGCCAGGAGATGGAGCTCAGGTGGGAATGCTCGCTTACCCACCAGTCACCTCCTGCTCTGCAGCCCAGTTCCTAATGGGCCACAGACCAGTACTGGTCAGTGGCCTGGGTTTGGGGACCTCTGGTCTAGAGTGTTGTTCAAGTCCTGCAGCATTATTATTTTTTTAACTTCCTTATAAATGGAATCGTACTGGATATATTTTTCTATAACCTGCTGTTTTCACTCCACATGACATTTGTGATAGACATCCAAGTTGATGCACATAACTAGTTTATTCTTTTTTTATTTTTTATTTTTTTAGACCTCTATGGTCTGACTCCTGGGCATTTCTATTGGGACACTGGGACTGTTTCATTGTATGACTCTAACATAGATCTTTCATCTGTTCTTCTGCTAATGGACACTTGGGTTGCTTCTGGCTTTTGCCTGTTAAAAAACATTTAAACATTATTGTAAGCATTATAAACAATGCTGCTGTGAGCGATTTTGTACATGCAATCTGGTGTGTAGGAGTAAAATTGTTAGGTTCTAAATGCGCGCATCTTCAACTATACTAAATAATGCTCATTGTTTTCCAAAGCGGTTGTCCCAGTTTGCCTGCCCCAGGGAAGTGTGAGTTCCTGCTGCTCTGTAGTACTGCCAACACTTGGTATTGTCAGACTACATTTCTGCCAATCAGTGGATGCAAAAAGATACTTCACTGTGGGCCGGACATGGTGGCTCATGTCTGTAATCCCAGCACTTTGGGTCACCTGAGGTCAGGAGTTTGAGACCTGACCAACATGATGAAACCCTGTCTCTACTAAAAATACAAAAATTAGCCAGGTGTGGTGGCGTGCACCTGTAATCCCAGCTGCTCGGAAAGGTAGAGTGAGACTCCAGTCTTCTGTACAAAGTGGGGCAGAGATGTGGGCACCCAACAGCTTCTTTGTTTTCTTTTTTCTTTTTTAATCTGCATAGCCAGTGCAAGGACAGTAGCTTCTTATAGAGACTTTCAATCAATCTTCTTGTTCTGCACTCCCCAACACATACACACACACACATTGTTTCTGAGTTATTTGGTGCCTCCGATTCTTGTGCAAACCACCTCTGCCACT
>NW_016862000.1:0-1483 GCF_001698545.2 Rhinopithecus bieti | reverse complement strand
GAATATGATTAATTTAAATATAAGTTAATAATTAACTCCAGACCATCATAAAATACCAACCATTTCTCCAAATAATATTACAAATTTCTCTGACTATAGTATAACCATACATCAATTATTTTTGCATAATACCAGGTATTTGAAATACCAATTACCTCAGTTTGAACACTTCAAACAATAATTTTTAAGGGATATGTGTATGTGTAATATTTGATACTTCAAAGTATCATATAGGAATTGTGATTTATTATACTCTATAGTAAACATGTACTATACTGTAAATAAACAGCAAAATAATATATTAAAGATGCTGAAGAATACTTAAATTTTCCCAAGTTGATAGAAACTCTAGGAATCTGAGAGAAGGAACATGGGATACATGAAGGGTTAAGAATCTTGGGGAAAAGGTGGTGAAAATTGCAATAGGGCAAAATATATTTTTATTAGTCAAGATAGACTAGGCTATGATGCAGTGACAAGCAACCCCCAAATCTCAATAGATTACCACTATGATGATTCACTCCTTATGTAACGTATCCACTACCCATAGGCTAGGGTTATTCTTAACGTTGCCTTCAATTTGTGATTCCGGTGAAAAACTATACATGTATCTATTACATTATTTGTCTTGTAGCAGAGCAAAGAGAGATATGGGAAAATATGCATTCGTTCTCACAATACTGGCTGACATGTTTTGGATTTGTGTCCCTGCCCAAATCTCATGTCAAATTGGAGAAGGGGCCTGGTGGGAGATGATTGGATCATTGGGACAGATTTTCCCCTTGATTGTTGTTCTCCTGATAGTGAGTGAGTTCTCATGAGATATGACAGTTTAACAGTAAGTAGCACTTTCCCCTTTGTGCTCTTTCTCTCACTCCTGCTGTCATTTATAGAAGGTACTTACTTCCCCTTCTCTTTTCAAGATGATTTTAAGTTTTCTGAGGCCTCCAGTCATCCTTCCTATTAAGCCTGCCAAACTGTGAGTCAATTAAACCTCTTTTCTTCATAAATTATCCAGTCTCAGGTAGTTCTTTATAGCAGTGAGAAAACAAACTAATACATTGGCAATAAATAACACCGGTAAATTCCACTCATATTTTACTGGCTAAAGAAAGTTATAATCATGGGTGGTATGTATTTTAGTTCAAAAGTAAAAGATATATAATTCTACTACAAGAAGGAAAATGAAATAATCTATCATAATGTTTAAAAGAACATGCAAGAAATGTAATCCTTTTAAAGCAGCAGATATAGGACTGAAATCTACATTCTTCATCTTGTGCTAAAATTAAACTGAAGTTCCATTTAGACACACAAATGAGGATTTATTGGAGTTTGTTTTACATTTAGTCGATGAATTTGAGACAACATTTTTGCAAGTAGCAAAAGTGAATATTCACCTAATGAGATACTGGGATAGCTGTATAACCCAAAGCCAATCACAGCTCATCATTCCCACAAATATGTCACAAGTATAAGACAT
>NW_016861999.1:0-1478 GCF_001698545.2 Rhinopithecus bieti | reverse complement strand
GGCTGCTTGTGTGCTCCTGTGTATGTCAACAATAAGTAGAAAGTAGACTAAATCCTCGGAACAGCTCTGTGGGCCCCATGCCAGCAACCAGAGTGGAGTTGTTTCCACAACCTCAGAGCCCTGAAATGGCTTTTTCTACAACAGGACGTTTGCCAGACATAACAAATGCAATTACAGCTCCTCCTGCAGCATGCAGCAGATCTTAAACGGTGGCAAGGGAGGATCCTACTGATCTGGAATAAACCATAAGGCATGTACACACACACGCATACATATACGCATTCATGTTCATTTGTTTCCATAGAAATCTGTAACTGTATTTTTTGAAGTTGTATTACTTTTTCTTTACATCTTACCTCACGTATTTATTTGTGGCACACACAGTTCAAAGCTACTGTCTTAGGCATTTTCAAGCATGCAATGCATTCTTGCTAACCACAGTCACCCTGAGTACAGTAGACCCCTGAACTTATCCCCTCCTATCTGATGGAAATGTTGTACCCTTTACCCATCATTTCCCCATTTCCCCCACCCCTCACTCCCAAGCCCTTGGTCACTGCCATTCCACTCTGCTTCTATGAGTTCAATGTTTTTACATTCCACATAAGTGTGTTTGGGTCAGACAGTATTTGTCTTTCTGTGCCCGGCTTACTGCACTTAACATCATGTCCTCCAGTTCCATCCATGTTGGTGCAAATGGCAGGACTTCCTTTTTTTCTGAGACGGAATCTCACTCTGTTGCCCAAGCTGGAGTGCCATGGTGCAATCTTGGCTCACTGCAACCTCCGCCTCCCGGGTTCAAGCAATTCTCCTGCCTCAGCTTCCTAAGTAGCTGGCATTACAGGTACCTGCCACTACACCCAGCTAATGTTTTGTATTTTTTGTAGAGACGGGGTTTCACCATGTTGGCCAGGCTTTGTGTGTGTGCATGTGTAGGTGTCTGCCTTTGTGGGTTTGTGTGTGCATGTGTAGGTGTGTGCATTTGTTGGTTTGTGCGTGCCTGTGTAGGTGTGGGACACAGAATTCCACCCTCACCATTTTCTCCTCAGGTGACTAACCCTTAAGACAGCTTCTCAAACACCACCCCACAGAGAGTAGGGAGGAAAGGGGGGTGACCAGCTCTTGATTTCATACAAAGGTGGGCCCTCTGAATCACCCATGATCAGGCGTTCACTCCCTGGTAAAATCCGGTACTGCAGACACCTCTGAGGCTAATTTTCCAGGTGTGTGAAAGGATGCAGTCCCCCAGGTGTGTGAGGGAGGCAGTCCCTCAGGTGTTTCAGGGAGGCAGTCCCCAGGTGTGTGAGGGAGGCAGTCCCCAGGTGTGTGAGGGAGGCAGTCCCCAGGTGTGTGAGGGAGGCAGTCCCCAGGTGTGTGAGGGAGGCAGTCCCCAGGTGTGTGAGGGAGGCAGTCCCCAGGTGTGTGAGGGATGCAGTCTCCCAGGTGTGTGAGGGATGCAGTCCCCAGGTGTGTGAGGG
>NW_016861998.1:0-1478 GCF_001698545.2 Rhinopithecus bieti | reverse complement strand
ATGGAATCAACAAAAGGATATTTGGGAGGGCATTGAAGCCTATGGTGACAACGGAAATATCCTCAGAAAAAAACCAAGAAGAAGCTTTCTGAGAAATTGCTTTGTGATGTGTGAAATCATGTCACAGAGTTACAATGCTCTTTTCATTGAACAGTTTGCTAACACTGTTTTCTTGGAATGTGCAATAGGATAATTCAGAGCACATTGGAGCCTATGGAGACAAAGGAAATATTTTCAGACTAAAACTAGAAAGAACCTGTCTGAGAAACTGCTTTCTGATGTGTGAATTCATCTTATAGAGTTACACCTTTCTTTTCATGGAGCAGTTTTCAGTACTATTTTGGGGAATCTGAGAAGGGATACTTTGGATCGCATTGAAGCCTATGGTGACAAAGGAAACACCTCAGATAAAACTATACGGAAGCTTTCTGAGAAACTGCCTTGTGATGTGTGAATTCATCTTACAGAGGTGCACTATTCTTTTCATGGATCAATTTGGTACCACTGTGTTTGGGGAATCTGAGAAGGGATATTTGGGATCACATTGAAGCCTTTGGTGACAAAAGAAATATCATCAGATAAAAGCTAGAAAGAATCATTCTGTGAAAGCTCTTTGTGATTTGTGAACTCATCTCATGGAGTTACACTGTTCTTTTCATTGAGCAGGTTGTGAAAACTGTTTCTGTGGTATCTGCATAGGGATATTTGGGAGCGCATTGAGATCTATGGTGAAAAGGAAATATCCTCATATAAAACTAGAAAGAATCTTTCTGAGAAAGCGCCTTGTCATGTGTAAATTAATCTCACAGAGTTACACTCTTCTTTTCATTGAGCAGTTTGTTAACACTGTTTTCTTGGAAAATGCAATATGATATTTTGGAGCACATGGCAGCTTGTGGTGATAATGGAAATATCCTCAGACAAAACTAGAAAGAAGCGTTCTGACACACTTCTTTGTGATTTCTGAATTCATTGCACAGTGTCACAGCTTTCATTTCATGGAGCAGTTTGCTAACACTTCTTTTGTGGAATCTGCAAAGGGATATTTGGGAGTGCACTGAGGCCTATAGTGCAAAAGGAAGTATTCTCAGAATAAAACTGGAAAGAAGCTTTCTGAGAAACTGCTTTGTGATGTGTGAATGCATCTCACAGAGTTCCACCATTCTTTTCATTGAGCAGTTTGATAACACTGTTATTGTGGAATCGGCAATAGGATATTTGGGAGGGCATTGAAACCTATGGTGACAAGGAAAATACCCTCATATAAAACTAGAAAGAAGCTTTCTGAGAAACCACTTTGTGATGTGTGAATTCATCTCACAAAGCTACACTGTCCTTTTCACTGAGCAGTTTGATAACACTGTTTTCGTTGAATCTGCAATGGGATATTTCGGAGCTCATTGAAGCTTATGGTGATAAAGGAAATATCCTCAGACTATAGCTAAAAAGAAGCTTTATCAGATATTGCTTTGTGGTTT
>NW_016861997.1:0-703 GCF_001698545.2 Rhinopithecus bieti | reverse complement strand
ACTGATAAGTATTTACTATTACCATTTTGTAATTTTGTTTTGTCGGTTCTTTCTTTCTTTCTTTCTTTCTTTCTTTCTTTCTTTCTTTCTTTCTTTCTTTCTCTCTCTTTCTTTCTCTTTTTTAGTCTCCTTTTGTAGTTTTATAGTTCTTTTGTAGTGCTATGCTCTGAATCCTATTTATGTTTGTTTTGTGCATCTACTAGGTGTTTTTGCTTTGTGGTTATGAGGTTTAACTAAAATATCTAAGTGCTCTACATTTTTGTCCCCTACACACATACATGTTATGTTTTGATATCAGAATTTATGTAATCTTGTAATTTGTATTCCTTAACAATTTATTTTTTAATTGTTTTGTCTCTTAACCGTCATACTAGAGATAAAATTGCTTTAACACCACCTTTCTAGTCCTAGAGTATTCTGAATGTGACTCTGTTACTTGTACCATTGTTTTGTGCTTTCACGTGTTTTATGGTATTCTTTAGTGGCCTTTCGTTTCAGTGTAAAGCACTCTTTTCCTGTAAGTCAGGCATAGTAGTGATGAATTACCTTAGCTTTTATTTGTGGTATGTTTCTAATCTCTTTTGCTTTCAATTTTCCTTTGCTTTTGGTAGTTTGACTATTATGTGTCTTGGTGAACTCTTCTTCAGTTTAAATTTGATTGGGCACCTCTGAGCTTCCTGTACCTGAATGTTGGTATCTCTTC
>NW_016861996.1:0-447 GCF_001698545.2 Rhinopithecus bieti | reverse complement strand
TAAAGTATAATAATAAAAAAAAATTAAATCATTTTACCAAAATCTGAAAAGTATATATTTATAGTATTTTAAATAATCAACTATTATTTGGTATATTGCAGTTTTCCTAAACAAAGTAATTCTATCGAACTTGAAATTTGCATTTTGGACATAAACAAGTTGATCACATGGTTCACTTCTATCTGAAAACCAGCCAGAAAACCCAAAGTCACCCATCTTTCCCCCATTGTCTTGGACCAGCAGCAGGCGCCAAATTAATTCTTGCTTCTCAGTATCAAGCATCTAGGAGAATCTTACCAATTCTCCTTTTACTCTGTTGCCTGGCGTTGATTCTACTTTAATTGGAACTGCATCTTTGCCTTCTCAATAAGTTAGCTTTATTTCTCATTTTCTCTTTCTTTCTTTTTCTTTCTTTCTTTCTTTCTTTCTTTCTTTCTTTCTTTCTTT
>NW_016861995.1:0-206 GCF_001698545.2 Rhinopithecus bieti | reverse complement strand
GAAATATAGAAATCTATACAACTTTGCCACAATCAATATACATGAACTGTATAAATTTACACCAGTTCATAATTTACCAAATAAAAGATGACTAACAAAGTTCACAAAAAAGATGGTGGTTTGTGGAAAAGACTTTTACCCAATTAAGTACAAGGAAAGTTACAAACCAGACCTACTTTCTAAAAATAAGAAGTTTACTCAGTCTC
>NW_016861994.1:0-1484 GCF_001698545.2 Rhinopithecus bieti | reverse complement strand
GAGGTGGAGGTTGCAGTGAGCCAAGATTGCGCCACTGCACTCCAGCCTGGGCGACAAAGAGAGACTCCGTCTCACAAAAGAAAAAAAAAAAAAAATTAACCCCCAATGTTGGAGGAGGGGCCTGGTGGGAGATGACTGAATAATGGGGTGGATTCCCCTTGCTGTTCTCATGGTTCTAAGTTTCCTGAGGCTTCCCCAATAATGCTTCCTATACAGCCTGCAGAACCGTGAGCCCATTAAACCTCTTTTCTTTGTAAATTACCAAGTCTCAGCTAGTTCTTTACAGCAGTGCAAGAACAGAGATGGGGTCTTAAGCTATGCTGCCCAGGCTGGTCTTTAACTTTTGGGTTCAAGCAATCCTCCTACCTCAGCTTCTCAAAGTCCTGGGATTACAGGCATGAGCCACTGTGCCTGGCCTAAAGTTCTAATACTAAACATTAAGTAGTATAATAAGTTAAAGATGTTGCCAATTTTAGCTAAGAAATGTACATCCTTGTACAATTTTCCTTGTATTTCTGAATGAGAACTTCTGTAGTTTTTTATCAATGAAGTGAATTTGTAAGGTCAAAGAGCATGTGCTTATTTAATATCTTCATTAGAGAGGACGGGTGGAGTGGCTCATGCCTGTAATCCCAGCATTTTGGGAGGCCAAGGTACAAGGATCACTTGAGCACAGAAGTTCAAGACCAGCCTCGGCAACAAGGTGAGATCCCGTATTTACAAACAATTTTAAAACTATACATGTGCACTAGTGTACACTTGTGGTCCCAGCTACTTGGGAGGCTGAGGTTGGAGGATTGCTTGAACCTGGGAGGTCGAGGTGGCAGTGAGCCAAGATCATGCCATTGCACTCCAGCCTGGGTGACAGAGCCAGACCCTGTCTCAAAAAAGAAGAAAAACATTTCACTAGAAATTGCTAAACTGGTTGTATTCATTTATATTTTTATTAGCAATCAGTGAGACTTCCTGTTTTATCATGACAGTACTTGGTGTTGTTAGACTGCTTAACTTTCGTCAGCTTCGAGGATACAAACATAATATGCCATTTTATTTTACTTATTGAGCATTGGTTCATGTCCTTTCATATGCTTATTAACCATGTGGATTTCCTTGCCTGCTAAAGGATTATTGTCCCTTTTTTATTCTTTTTCCTTTAATTTATAGAAATTATTTGCAGACAGTCTGTATATTAATCTTCAGGCAGTTATGCATACTGAAAATGTCTTTTGGCCAGGCACGGTGGCTCACGCCTGTAATACTAGCACTTTGGGAGGCGGAGTTGGGCAGATCACTTCAGGTCAGGAGTTCGAAATTAGCATGGCTGTCATGGTGAAACCCCACGTCTACTAAAAATACAAAAATTAGCAGGACGTGGTGGCAGGCACCTGTAATCCCAGCTACCCAGGAGAGGCAGGAGAATTGCTTGAACCTGGGAGGTGAAGGCTGCAGTGAGCCAAGATCGTGCCACTGCACTCCAGCTCAAA
>NW_016861993.1:0-1481 GCF_001698545.2 Rhinopithecus bieti | reverse complement strand
CAGAGTTACACTGTTCTTTTCGTGAGCAGTTTGCTAACACTGTTTCTTGGAATCTGCAATGGGATGTTTTGGAGCACATCGAGGCTCATGGTGACAGAGGAATTATCCCCACACAAAACTAGAAAGAAGCTTTCTGAGAAACAGTTTTGTGATGGGTGAATTCATCTCTCAGAGTTACACCATTGTTTTCATTGAACAGTTTGCTAACACTGTTTTCTTGGAATCTGCAATGGGTTGTTTCGGAGCACATTGAGGCTAAAGGTGACAAAGGAAATATCCTCATATAAAAACGAGAAAGAAGTTTTATGAAAAACAGCTTTGAGATGTGTGAATTCTTCTCACAGAGTTATGCCATTCTTTTCATGGAGTAGTTTGGTAGCACTGCTTTTGAGCAACTTGAGACGGGATAATTTGGATCGCATTGAAGTCTATGGTGACAAAGGAAGTCTCGTGAGAAAAAAAAAACTAGAAAGAACCTTTCTGAGAAAGTTCCTTGTGATGGGTGAATTCATCTCACAGAGTTACACCTTTATTTTCATGGAGCAGTTTGCTAGCACCGTTTTCGTGGAATCTGTAATTTGATATTTCGAAGCACATTGAGGTTAACAGTGACAAAGGAAATATCCTCATATAAAAATTAGAAAAAATCGTTCTGAGAAATCGGTTTGTGTTGTTTTAATTCATCTCACAGAGATACAACATTCTATTCGTGGAAACCTTTGGTAGCACTTTTTTTTCAAATCTGAGAAGGGATATTATGGATCACATTGAAGCCTATGGTAACAAAGGAAATATCATCAGATAAAAAGTAGAAAGAAACTTTCTCAGAAACTTCTTTGTGATATGGGAATTCATCTCACAGAGCTACATCTTTCTTTTCCTGGAGAGGTTTAATACTCTTGTCACGGAACCTGCAAAGGGATATTTAGGAGCACATTTAGGCCTACAGTGAAAAAGTAAGTATCATCAGAAAATAACTCGAAAGAAGTTTTCTGAGAAATGGCTTGGCAATGTGAGAATTCATCTCACAGAGTTACAACATTCTTTTATTGAACAGCTTGATAACACTGTTTTGGGGAATCTGAGAAGGGATATTTTGGATGGTGTTGGAATCTTCAGTGAATAAAGAAATATCCTCAGATAAAAACTATAAAGAAACTTTCTGATAAACTGCATTGTGATGTGTGAATTCATCTCACAGAGTTACACCATTCTTCTCATTGAGCAGTTTGCTGACACTGTTTTCATGGAGTTTGCAAAGGAATAGTTGGGAACACATTGAGGCCTGTGGTGAAAAGGAAATATCCTCAGAGAAAACTAGAAAGAAGCTTTCTGAGACACTTTCTTGTGATGTGAGAATTCATCTCACTGAGTGACACACTTCTTTTCATTGAGCAGTTTTTTGACACTGTTTTCGTGGAATCTGCAATTAGATATTTAGGAGCACTTTGAAGACTATGGTGACAAACGAAATATCCTAA
>NW_016861991.1:0-1277 GCF_001698545.2 Rhinopithecus bieti | reverse complement strand
AGTTAGCTAATTTACTTTTATGCTAACACTTTAGATAGAGTGAGATCACAATAAAATCATGAAAGACACAAGCATGGCCCATAAATTATTAAATTTGTTCAGATTATTTGCATCTCTTTTTAAGTCACAATTTGGCAATCATTAAATGATGCCAAGTAGATTTTCTAAATGGAATTTCAGTTTAAATAGTTGTAGAATAAAATATGGTAGTTTCAGTGTAAAACAATTAGTGTTCTGCACTAAAATATATAAGACTTACAATTATATGCTACTTAAGATAATGTCACATGAGAAGAAATTTGTTGCCGTAATAGTAGTAACTATGATTGGACCAGAACTATAAAGAAGCAACAGATGTATTGTGGGGTATGTAAGAAAATCAAAGGCTTTGAAGCCCGACAAATCTGGCTACAAACTCTATCTCCATAATTTGGGCTGATCTTTCTAAATACAAGTTTTTTCTTGGGTATAGTTTGTTTATATTGATTTAAGAATAAGATTATTAATACAAATTATCTAGCACAGTGACTGGAATATAGGAAGTTCTTAACACATTTTAATGACCGTTGTCATTTTTGGTTTAGTCACCATCATTTTAATGAGGGTTTGGCAAAGCTCAAGAAGGCTGCAGAAAGAACATGTTGAAATCTGACTAACTAATTATTTCTTGTGCTTTTCTAGTTTCAACTTCCTGTCCATTTTTGTTCTGAGTGGATTGTAATAGCACAATCTCTCCCCTTCACTGTTTAATTTTCAAAGTAGCTTTGTCAATTTCATTCATTCTATGATATTCATAGATCATTAAATTTCTGCCTGGAACTGTACTAAATTTGGAAATACCGAGACATACAAGACAAGTATCCTCAGGCATTTCAATTTACTGAATAACATAGGCAAAACAATTAACTGTTTTAATGCAATATCATAGTATACCCGATACTAGAGGGTCATAAAGAAAAAGCATAAATAAAATACATATTCCTCAATATTCTAGGGGAGGGGGGAGGGTAAGTCAGAAAATGTTTCTGAGAGGAAATCTTGCTTGAGATGAATTATGGAAGTTTAGTAAGATTTAATGAGCGGATAATGTTATTTGAAGCAGAAGACAGCAAACTTGGTTTAATATAACAAGGCAAAGGAAAGGATGGCTCCCTAGAAAAAGTAAAATTATTACATCTAGAAAAAAGGATTGATAGGGATTAAGACCAGAAAGTTAGACAATAGTTAGAAGAGAAAGAGGCTTTCTTCACTAGTGTAAAGCTTAATCTTTCTTGTGA
>NW_016861990.1:0-1755 GCF_001698545.2 Rhinopithecus bieti | reverse complement strand
ATTTGCAAATGTTGAATCAGCCTTGCATCCCAGGGAAGAAGCCAACTTGATCATGGTGGATAAGCTTTTTGATGTGCTGCTGGATTCAGTTTGCCAGTATTTTATTGAGGATTTTTGCATTGCTGTTCGTCAAGGATATTGACCTGAAATTTTCTTTTTTTGTTGTTTCTCTGCCGGGTTTTGGGATCAGGATGATGCTGGCCTCATAAAATGAGTTTGGGAGGAGTCCCTCTTTTCTATTGTTTGGAATAGTTTCAGAAGGAATGGTACCAACTCCTCTTTGTACCTCTGGTAGAATTCAGCTGTGAATCTGTCTGGTCCTGGGCTTTCTATGGTTGGTAGGCTATTAATTACAGCCTCAACTTCAGAACTTATTATTGGTCTATTCAGGGATTTGACTTCTTCCTGGTTTAGACTTGGGAGGGTGTATGTGTCTAGGAATTTATCCATTTCTTCTAGATTTTCTAGTTTATTTGCTTAGAGGTGTTTATAGAATTCTCTGATGGTAGTTTGTATTTATATGGGATCAGTGGTGATCTCCCATTTATCATTTTTTGTTGTGTCTATTTGATTCTTCTCTCTTTTCATTATTAGTCTGGCTAACGGTCTATGTATTTTGTTAACCTTTTCAAAATATCAGCTCCTGGATTAACTTACAAGGAATGTGAAGGACCTCAAGGAAAACTACAAACCACAGCTCAAGGAAATAACAGAGGGCACAATCCAATGGAAAACATTCCATGCTCATGGATAGGAAGAATCAATATCGTGAAAACGGCCATACTGCTGAAAGTAATTTATAGATTCAATTCTATTCCCATCAAGCTACCATTGACTTTCTTCACAGAATTAGAAAAAACTACTTTAAATTTCATATGGAACCAAAAAATAGACTGTATAGCCAAAAAAATCCTAAGCAAAAGAACAAAGCTGGAGGCATCACACTACCTGACTTCAAACTATACTACAAGTCTACAGTAACAAAACAGCATGTTACTGGTACCAAAACAGATATGTAGACCAATGGAACAAAACAGAGGCCTCAGAAATAACACCAAACATCTACAACTGTAGCAGGACAAGCCACAGACAAAACTCCTCAGACACCGAGTTAAAGAAGGAAGTGGTTTATTCGGCCGAGGGCATCGGACAAGACTCCTTCTCAAGAGCCGAGCTCTTCAGGTGCTCAACTTCTGTCCCTTTTAAGGGCTCATGACTCTGAGGGGTCCATGTGAGAGAGTCATGATCGATTGAGCAAGCCGGGGTACGTGACAGGGGCTGCAAGCACTGGTGGTCAGAGTGAAACAGAACAGAACGGGAGGTTTCACAGTGTCCTTCCATACAATGTCTGGAATCTATAGATAACATTGGTTCCTAGGTCAGGGGTCGAATTTTAACTACCAGACTTAGGTCAGGCAGGCCCAGGCCTGGTTTTGGGTCTGGTTCCTAGGTGCTGGACTACCTGCCTTTAGTTTCGCCTCTCTTTCCTTTTCTGAGTATAAAACAATATAAAACAATATGAAAGGGTCTCTCTCTTCCCTCACAACCGTCTGATCTTTGACAAACCTAACAAAACAAGTAATGGGGAAAGGATTCCTTATTTAATAAATGGTGTTGGGAAAACTGGCTAGCCTTTTGCAGGAAATTGAAACTGGACCCCTTCCTTACACCTTATACAAAATTTATTCAAGATGGATTAAAACTTAAACGTAACACTTAAAACTATAAAACCCTAGAAGAAAACCTAGACAATAC
>NW_016861989.1:0-206 GCF_001698545.2 Rhinopithecus bieti | reverse complement strand
CATGAACAATATTGTTAATATTGAAACATTCTCTAGGTATTAAGAATACAGGCCAGGCCGGGCTTGGTGGCTCACACCTGTAATCCCAGCACATTGGGAGGCTGAGGTGGGCAGATCATGAGGTCAGGAGATAGAAACCACCCTGGCTAACACAGTGAAACCCCGTCTCTACTAAAAATACAAAAAAAAAAAATTTAGCCTGGGCG
>NW_016861988.1:0-548 GCF_001698545.2 Rhinopithecus bieti | reverse complement strand
AAAAGCATCAATGTAGAAATCAATAGAAAACAGGCAAAAATCATTTACAGGAAATAAATGAAACCAAACTCTGTCTCTTTGAGAAGGTCCATAATATTGATAAACCTCTATTCAGGTGTATCAGGAAAAAAAGAGAAAACAAAAGCAACCTATCAGGAATCAGAGAAGTAACATAGCAACAGATTCAACAGATGCTAAAGAGACAATAAATGGTGATTATGAACAACATTGTGCCAACAGATTCGACAACTCAGATGAAGTGGACAAATTCCTCCGAAGACACAATTAGCTCGTCTCACTCAAAAGAAACAGCCAGAATAGCCCTGTATCTATTAAAGAAATGGAAGCTGTAATTTAAAACCTTTCCCCAAGGACTCCAACGCTAGGTCTAGATGGCTTCAGTGGAGAATTCTACCAAACATTTAAGAAAACATGATACCAATTCTACTAGTTCTTACCAATTCTTCTAATTAAAGAGAAAATGGAAAAGGAAGCCTATTAACCTCTTGCACTTTTCTCAGACTTCTAAGTGTGACACTGGAATAACC
>NW_016861987.1:0-1278 GCF_001698545.2 Rhinopithecus bieti | reverse complement strand
AAAAAAGAACCCTGGCCAATAATATGTTATGGCTCTGATGGGAAAAATATTTAATAATTTGTACTCTTCACACCTCCTTACAATCCCTCTTGACCCTAATTACTGCCTGAACTAGAATCCCAGGGTGTGAAAAAGTGAAGGATTCTTTGAGATCAAGCCCATCAGCCTCTCGCCTTCTGCGTGACAGAACTGAGGCCACTTTGTGCTTTCTTCCCCACTTAATTCTTCTGATATCTGTTCACATTTCACATCATTCACAACCTCCTGAGCAAGAAAATATGAGCAAGAAAATCTTGTTCACTGAAGATCTTGCTCTGCATAGCTCCCAGCCCAAACTAAAGAGTATAAGAGAAAGAAAATAAGAAAACTACACGCTTTGAGAACTTAAAGTACTGTTGTCATTCATTATATATTATTTGTACACCACACAAACCTTTTGTTTCATTAGTAAAAAATATTTCTTTGAGAGTAGGGGTTGTGTTTTTAAAATTATCTTTTAATATACATGGAATGTAGTACAGTATCATGAACGCCCAGAAGTTTAATAAATTATTTGTTGGTGATGAGCAGGTCTATTCCCTGGCCTACCAGGAATATCCCACATAATCATCCCAGACAGATGAGAATCCATCCTTGCTGTTAAAGATCTCTAGGGAGTGAGAATCTAAACCTTCTTCCATAACTCATTTCAGTGTCTAATAAGCCTTAGTGTCTGCTGGAAGATTCTTCCCAAGAAGGTGGCATTTAGGAATGCTACATAGTAAACGCTAGAAGGCACTGGAGCCAGTCACTTGGATTACTACTAGGAACTACCCTGGGAGGAGGGAGAAGTGTGGGAGCCTAGGTAGGTGCTGCTGGGGAAGGCAGTCAGATGAGGAAGAAAAAGGGCAGAGAGTAGGTTTCTTTCCGGCTCAGAGGAAATGGCATCATACACACTTAGTAGTAGAGTTGTCCAGTGTTAATAGGATTTGAGATGGGTAGTAGTCAGAAAGCTGTAGAGTTGGGAGAGCTCTATAATGGTGGAAGGCAAGTCTGCCATTGGCTCCCCAGCGTTTTATACCCCTCCCTGAAGCAGTCTCCCTATGAAGATAAAATTGCTGTTACTATTCCCCATTATTATTCCATGGACACCAGGGTTTTCTGTTAATAGAAAAGGAATCCACAGGCCAGACGAGGTGGCTCACGCCTGTAATCCCAACACTTTGGGAGGCCAAGTTGGGTGGATCACCTGAGATCAGGAGTTCAAGATCAGCCTGACCAACATGGTGAAACCCTATC
>NW_016861986.1:0-533 GCF_001698545.2 Rhinopithecus bieti | reverse complement strand
CCTAGGTGGAGGTTCCCAAACCTCAGTTATTCTTTTGATATTTTTTTAATTTTTTTTTTTTTGAGACAGAGTGCTGCTGTTGCCCAGGCCCAGGCTGGAGTGCAATGGCACGATCTCAGCTCACTGCAACCTCCACCTCCCAGGTTCAAGTGATTCTTCTGCCTCAGCCTCCTGAGTAGCTGGGATTACAGGCACATACCACCACGCCTGGCTAATTTTTGCATCTTTAGTAGAGATGGGGTTTCACCATCTTGGTCAGGCTGGTCTCAAACTCCTGACCTTGTGATCTGCCTGCCTCAGCCTCCCAGAGTGCTGGGATTAAAGGTGTGAGCCACCACACCTGGCCCCATGCCTTAATTCTTAACTACTGTGCACCTGTAGGCTCAACACCACATAGAAGCTGCCAAAGGCTTGGGACTTGCACCCTGTGCAGCCACAGCCTGAGCTGTACCTTGGCCCCTTTTAGTCACAGCAGGAGTGATTGGGATGCAGGGCACCATGTCCCTAGACTGCACACAGAATGGTGACCCTGG
>NW_016861985.1:0-1762 GCF_001698545.2 Rhinopithecus bieti | reverse complement strand
CCTCGTCCTCCCAAAGTGCTGGGATTACAGGCGTGAGCCACCGCGCCCAGCCTTGGTTACCTATCTTAATAATTCAAAGCATGTGTTTAACAGCATATTCTACAATTGAGATAATAATTAGTAAACTAAAGGCAAGGTCAGGAGAATGTATATGGCATGGAGCAACTAATTTTTTCTAATTTATCTGTTTTTGATTTATCTCCTCCCAGTAAAACATAAAATTCCCTGTGTCCAGATGATAACTTGTTCACTGTAATTTTACTGGTGTCTAGCAAAATTCTTAGAACGTAGTGGATGTCCATTAAATAATTATTGATAAAAAATTGCTCAGAAAAATTTCTATCATCATTGCCACTGCAATACTTTTGACAGTATATTCGCTGCTTAAATATGATTGACTATACTGAAATAATTTTGGAGAATAATTCCTAACCAGTGAAGGAAGGGGGTAAAAGGAAGTAAAAGCTACTGGAATTGGGGAGGGAAAGAGAGAAAGAAATGTTGCTTTTCAGAGACCATATGATTACGAATGTATATGTAACTTATTAGAATTAGTAAATTTAGAAATGTTGCTGGATGTAATGTCAATTCACAAAAAATCAAATTTATATCTCTATATAGAAATAATTTAAAATGGAATTTAAAAAAGAACATTTAGCATCAAAATGTAAAATATGCATAAAATAAGAAAATAGATGTTTAGACTATAAAACAGAAAATATAAAATTGAAAAGAAATATTACCTAAGGAGATAGGCCACATTTATGCATTTAAAGTTTCAATATTCTAAAATAACAATTTTATTCCAACAAATGAATCAATGTAATTCTGATATAAAAGTAAGACAATTTTGTATCCATTTACCAACCTGATCCTATAACTTATAGACAGTTCAAGGACCAAGAAGAGCGAAGCCACTCTTGAGAAAGAATTTTTTTTAACTTTTATTTTAGGTTCACGGGTATAGGTGCAGGTTTATTATATAGGTAAATTAAACATCACAAGGATTTGGTGCACAGATTATTTTGTCCCCCAGGTAATAAGCATTATGCCCAATAGGTACTTTTTCCACCTTCACCTTCCTTCTATCTGCCACCCTCAAGTATGTCCCAGTGTCTGTTATTCTCTTCTTTGTGTCTACAGGTACTCAATATTTAGCTCCCACTTATAAATGAGAACATGCAGTATGTGGTTTTCTGTTCCTGTGTTAGTTCGCTTTGGATCATGGCCTCCAGCTTCATCCATGTTGCTGCAAAGAACATGACATTGTTTGTTTTGTGTGTGTGTGGCTGCATAGCATTCCCTGGTGCATATGTACCACATTTTCTTTATTCTGTTTAAGAATATGTTGAGACTAAATGCTCTATTTATATCTAGACCTTATATAAAGCTATAATATTTAAAAGAAAGTGTTTGGCATGAGGATAGACAAATAGAACAATTAAATAGTATGGAAAGCCCAGAGAACTTTGTATATAGGGACACTTGACCTATCGCAATGCAGATGTAATGGGAAAGGATAGTTGTTGCAGGACATGGTGCGGAGGCAGTCAAATATGCATACAGAAAAAAGTGAAACTTAAATCCTACTTCACATCACTCATAAAACCAACTTACTATAGATTATCAACGTCTATTAAACTACAAATCATAATGTGAAAGGTAAGCCAATAAATCTTTTAGGTCCAGGTTTCTGAACAGCAGTGCTACTGACATTTGTGGTCAGGTAAGTTTTGTGGGGTGGGGTGGGTGGTGGAGGGCG
>NW_016861984.1:0-535 GCF_001698545.2 Rhinopithecus bieti | reverse complement strand
CTTTCTAGTTTTGCCTGAGGATATTTCATTTGTCACACTAAGGTTCAATGTTCTCCAAAAAATCCCATTGCAGATTTCAAGAAAACAGTGTAAGCAAACTGCTCAATGCAAAGAACAGTGAAAGTCTATGCATGAACTCACCCATCACAAAGCGGTTTCTCAGAAGGCTTCTCTCTAGTTTTTATTTGAGAATATTTCCTTTGTCACCATTGACTTCAATGCTGTCCAAAATATCCCTTCTCAGATTCCCCCAAAACAGAGTTACCAAACAGCTCCATGTATAGAATCATGTACTCTGTGTGATGAATTCACACACCACAAAGCAGTTTCTCAGAAAGATTCTTTCCAGTTTTTATCTGAGGATATTTCCTTTGTCACCATATGCTTCAATGCAATCCAAAGTATCCAATATCAGTTCCCACCAAAACAGTGCTACTTCACTGCTGCATGAAAAGAAACGTGTAACACTGAGAGAGGAATTCACACATCGCAAAGAACTTTCTCAGAAAGCATGTTTCTAGTGTCTTTCTGAGGA
>NW_016861983.1:0-535 GCF_001698545.2 Rhinopithecus bieti | reverse complement strand
GATGGCGCTTCTGGGCAGCAGGGGCATGGTGCAGCTGCCGACTGCCTGTCTCTTCCCTCCGGTGCGCAGGGCAGCGCTGTGTTTGACTTCAGCGGCACTGGGCCGGAGGTGTTCGGTAATCTCAACGCACCGCGGGCCATAACCCTGTCCGCCCTCATCTACTGCCTGCGCTGTCTGGTGGGCCGCGACATCCCGCTCAACCAGGTTCGCAGGGGTGTGTGAGCGAGAGCGGGCCCCAGCCCGAGGTCGCCCTGAGTGCGCCTCCTGGGCCCAGCCACGGACGGACCCCATGGGTGCTGGGGCGCGGAGGTGCTGTTTCTCTTGGAGCCCACCCCAAGAGCCCCTGAGAGTCGCCCGCCCCGCACAGGGCTGCCTGGCGCCAGTGCGCGTAGTGATTCCCCAAGGCTCCATCCTGGACCCGTCGCCCGAGGCGGCGGTGGTGGGCGGCAACGTGCTCACGTCGCAGCGCGTGGTGGATGTCATCCTGGGGGCCTTTGGGGCCTGCGCCGCCTCCCAGGTGCGGGGCGGGGTGAGC
>NW_016861982.1:0-1275 GCF_001698545.2 Rhinopithecus bieti | reverse complement strand
CGTCTCAAAAAAAAAAAAAAAAAAAGGAATGTATTCCTTAAATTGATTGATGTCTCATTCCTCTCTAAAATATATAAAACCAAGCTGCAGCCCAACCACCCTGGGCACATGTTCTCATGACCTCCTGAGGGCTGTGTCACGGGCCATGGTCACTCATATTTGGCTCAGAATAAATCTTTTTAAGTATTTTATGGAGTTTAACTCTATTCATTGACAAGCTCTTGGTAATTTGGAGATTTCTCAATATATGTGATGTTTCATAGTTTGAGGAGATCTGCGGTTGTTTCTCATTTTATTTTGTCTTGCTTTTACCCACTGTGTTTATGAACCTTTTCTCCATTACAGCCTTGTGTTGCTCCTGAAGCTGGTCCTCAGCCTAGAGCTGTAGCTGCAAGTTGCTGCCGGTTGTCAGATAGTACTCAGGATAAGAATGTGATCGCTCATCCTGACTCTGCTCTCTGAGGGCTGAATCACAGGCAATTAAATGCATTTTCAGAAAGACTGCCAGTGGCCTTGCCCGACTTGTGGCCACTCTGTGGATGGTTCTCTGAGCCTGGATTGGAGGCAGAGCCTGGGCTGGAGATGTGCTTCATTCAGCACGATGACAGTACCATGGAGGAAGGTGCCACCTGTTGACTGTGTCTCAGGTCTCTCGCTTCTGATGACTAAATGGTTCCCCAATTTTCCTGAAACTGTGTCCTAAAAGTGACAGGGCTCTGAAAACAGAAAGACTCAGATTCATGGGCCAGCCCAGCTATCACAGGAGGATCAGCTTCTTGACGAGCCAAGACATCTGTATGATAGAGCCACACTGTCTGACCACAACCTGCGTCCAAAAACAGCAGTAACACAGGCTGTCGTATTCAAACACAGACTTTGGTTCTGGAGGTCTGGGAGTCTGCACTAATTAATTAATTAATTAATTTAATTAATTTATTTATTTTTGAGACAGGGTCTCTGTCACCCAGGCTGTAGTGCAGTGCAGCAATCATAGCTCACTGCAGCCTTGAACCCTTGGGGTCAAGCAATCCTCCTGCCTTAGCCTCCAGAGTCCTAGGATGACAGACTTGTGCCACCATACCCAGCTAATTTTTTGTTTTAATTTTCTGTAGATACGGGGTCTCCCTGGCCGGGCGCGGTGCCTCAAGCCTGTAATCCAGCACTTTGGGAGGCCAAGACGGGCGGATCACGAGATCAGGAGATCGAGACCATCCTGGCTAACACGGTGAAACCCCATCTCTACTGAAAAAAAAAAAAATACAAAAAATTAGCTGG
>NW_016861981.1:0-1765 GCF_001698545.2 Rhinopithecus bieti | reverse complement strand
AAAGTTGTATACAAAATAAAGTTCTTGGGGTTGGCATTCAGATGACCCCGTTGAATCTGAAGTTGTGTTCTTTTCTTTTCTTTTCTTTTTTGAGGCAGGGTTTTGCTCCTTCGCCGAGGCAGGAGTGAAGTGCACTATCTCGGCTCACTGCAACCTCCGCCCCCTGGGTTAAACTGATTCTCCTGCCTCAGCCTCCCAAGTAGCTGGGATTATAGGTGCCCACCACCACACCAGGCTAATTTTTGTATTTTTAGTAGATACGGGGTTTACCATCTTGGCCTGGCTGGTCTCAAACTCCTGACCTTGTGATCCACCTGCCTCGGCCCCCTAAAGTGCTAGGATTACAGGCATGAGTCACTGTGCCTGGCCTGAATTTTTTTCCTGTTGCTCTTCAAGTTAGATGGTATAAGTAATGATGTTTGCCGGAAAGAGATTTGAGGACCTAACCATGAGATGGTCCTGCCCTGTTCAGGCCTCCTGTGTTTCCTCATTAGTCCTTCCAGCTTATTCCTGGAAAAGCATTCTTTTCTCCATGTTTTGAACACCTATTGAGTATGAACGTTTTAAGTGCTTATTAAATACTGGCTTATAACTCTTTGTAAGACTTAGGGAAGAATCATCAATATCCAGAACAACACCATTCTTCATGATATTGGTTGTGAGAGCCATGTGGACAGAGAGATAAATTCCAGAAAAAAAGAAATGGTAATCTGGCATGCAGACCTGTATTACATACATGGTCAAAGGTGTACTTAAAAACAAGATATTTTGCTTCTTAGTTAGTGTTGCTGAGAATCCAGGGACCAAGTGAAATCATTGCCATTGGTACTGATGGTTGAGAGTCAGTGTGATGCTAAACCACAGGAACTCCTTACTTCTATGCATGATTAAATCCAGTTGTCAGATTTGGGCAGAAGAGAGCCCTCCTTTTCCTTAAGTCTATAGGGAGGTGCTGCGGCGGGGGGGAGTTTTCTCATTTTGCACAGTACACAGAGCAAGGATCATCCATCATGTTCAGACACGAGTATTCCATTTCCAGTGAGAATAGTGGTAAAATTTTGTCCTTTTTCCCATTTTTGGCTGCTGTGATTGAAATTCGTCTTATAAACTGAAAGGGTCATTTGAGGTTATTTTAAAAAATAAGAATCCTTCAGTCTCTGTTGCCCATTTTCTCCTCTATGAATAATTTCTGCAGACAGGTGACCAGTTCAACCATCTGTCTCTTTGTTACAAATGCCTGTGGTTGGTCCACTCCCTTCGGCCTTGGAGTAAAATAAAGACTTCTTTTGCAAGATCACGATATAATTCAGCAAATACTATGGGACTATAAGATATTCCTGGGTGATCACCTTTTCTTTTGAAGAATGTGGAGAATATGTTTTTCTTTTTCCTCTAATTCAAATACATAGATTCCTTATGCTTGTATAATGAATGAATAAGGGCTCATATAATTGAACTAAAATAGAGCAACTATTATCAGTATTAGGCAATTTAGAAAAGAAAAAATAAGACTTCAGAATTTATGTCATCTCCTTCAATACTTCATTTAGCTGGATCCATTTAAATATTTCACTTTTAGCCTATGTTGTAGTAGATTGCTTGATTGGTCCAAGGTAGACTCTAAATCCAATTAGAGAAAATGAAATTCAGGAAGCACATCACTGTAGATTTTGGTACAGTGACTTGAGTATATAATTGCCGTCTCTTTCTGTGTTAGCTTGGGTGGGTTTTGTGCCATAAACCAACCATCCAACCACCAGTCTAC
>NW_016861979.1:0-1484 GCF_001698545.2 Rhinopithecus bieti | reverse complement strand
CCCGTCTCAGGCTCCCAAAGTGCTGGGATTACAGGCTTGAGCCACTGCGCCCAGCCCTCTTTAAAGTTCTTATCTCCAACTATAGTCACATTCTGAGGTACTGGGAGTTAGGGCTTCAACATATGAATTTGGGGGAGGGGGTCACAATGTGGTCTCTAACACCTGGTTTACATTTAACAGCATCTCTGGGTTGAGAATAGATTCTAGGATTGCAACAGCAGAAGCCAGGAGACTAGTAACCCTGTAAAGACTTCCAGGTAACAAGCAGCTGAAGGAAGCCTCCAGCCAACAGATAGCAAGGAACTGAGGTCGTCAGTCCAACAACCAAAAGGCAGGTGAGCTTGGAGTAGCTCCTCTTCTAACTGAGTCTTCAAATTAGACCACGACCCATGGTGACTACAGCCTCCTGAGAGCTCAAAAGTCAGAGGCATCCACGCAAGCTGTGCCTGACCCACAGAAATTGTAAGATGATAAATGTTTGTTGATTTAAGCTGCTAAGTTTTAGGGTAATTTGTTACTCAGCAATAGAGAACTAACATCACCCAGAACCCAAAATAGTGCTCTGTGAATATTGGTTGAATAAATGAGTGAATAACAAATGCATAGAGATATGCAGAGGAAAAAAGAAAGAAGATACCCAAAATCATTGATAGTGATTCTCTCTGGATAGATTCATAGGCACATGACCGATTATTTTTAAGTGTTTATCATTCCCAAACATGGTTCCAGTTTCATATTGTGAAATGTAACAGAGACATAAAATTGCATAAATGAAGAACCTAATGGAATATTACAAAATCAACACCTACATAACCACCATCCGGGTCAAGGAGTAGAATATTGCCTGCACCCCAGAATTATGAGACTCTTTATAAAAACACTTTCTTCATATTCTATGCTTCCAAACCCAGGTTTTATCTTTCTATTAATTACTTTTTTTTTCATTTTTTTATTGTGCTAAAATATATATTGCATAAAATTTACCATTTTAACCTTTTTTTTTTTTTTTTAAGATGCTGTCTTGCTCTGTTGCCCAAGCTGGAGTGCAGTGGTGTAATCTTGGCTCACTACAAGCTCCACCTCCCGGGTTCAAGTAATTCTCCTGCCTCAGCCTCCCAAGTAGCTGGGATTGCAGGTGTGTGCCACCACACCTAGTTAATTTTTGTATTTTTAGTAGAGACAGGATTTCACCATGTTAACCAGGCTGGTCTCGAACTCCTGACCTCAGGTGATCTGCCTGCCTCGGCTTCCCAAAGTACTGGGATTATAGACATGCGCCACCATGCCCAGCCCATTTTAACCCTTTTTTTTTTTTTTTTTTTTTGAGACGGAGTTACCCTCTGTGGCCCAGGCTGAAGTGCAGTGGCACGATCTTGGCTCACTGCAACCTCTGCCTCCTGTGTTCAAGCGATTTTCCTGCGTCAGCCTCCCAAGTAGCTGGGATTACAGGCCTGCACCACCACTCCCAGCTAAATTTTTTTTTT
>NW_016861978.1:0-1083 GCF_001698545.2 Rhinopithecus bieti | reverse complement strand
GGGTGGTCACAGGGCCTGTTCTATTTAGGTTTGGTAGGGACAGGTCATTGTGGGGAGGGCACCTGAGGACAGGAAAGGAGAAACTTATATTTGCATCTTCATGGAGCAGCTCATTGTTCCTGAATCTCTTCTGTTTTAAAGGGCAGAAATGGGTGGCTTTTCTGTCTTTTCTGCTAGATGATGTCATGCTAGGAGGTAAACATGTGGTACACTTTTAAAGGCATATTCTCCAGATGCAGTTGTAATTTGTACAGAGAATCTCATCTGAGAAGAAGCTCCAGAGAAGGAGGAGAAAGAAAAAAAAATGGCTTTTCTTCAAGTAAACATGTGTCAGATGAAGAGCTGTGTCCACTCTGCCTCCTGGACTGCCATGCGTTTAGTACTCACAAACCTTTACTTCTCTACTTGTGTTTTTCCTCCCTGAGTTTGATTTAATTATTTCTTAAAATTCCTATGATAGTCAAGGGTCTTTGAAAAATATTTCTTTTATATATCCCACAGACTTCTGTACATTCTATATGTAATAGCTTCTTATATGCCATGCAGAATTCTCAGCAAGAATTTATGATCCACAATATTAAAAATATTCCCTTTGTGGCTGTTGAACATGGAAAGATGTGGATACTCAAGATTTATATTGGGGAAAATGTGATCCTTAGTAAAGATGGTAAAGTAAAAGCCTCCATTTGTGTGTTCCATTAGCTCTATGCAGAACAGGATTCAGAAAATGCTTATTTAAATAGGATGGAATTTATTACCCAGAAAGTTCTGGAAAAAAGTTATTAGGAGATACCTGCTCTCTAGGGTGCTAAATGAAGCCTACTTAAAATTACTACTAAAAATTACAGAACGTAGGAGTTAACAGTATTTTGAAGTTTCCATAAAACTGATGTAAATTCAGATGATAATTTATGTTATTTGGGAGGAATATTTCAATAGTGATGCTGTGTTCTTCTGTATGCATTAACACATCATAAAAATTTGTCCATTTGTCCTAGTGCAGTTAATGGTTAATGATTCACTTGGTGAAGTAGCTCTGTGACAGATTTTTTCCACTATAGTTAATTATTCTTCTCTTCATTA
>NW_016861977.1:0-1484 GCF_001698545.2 Rhinopithecus bieti | reverse complement strand
CCCAAGTAGCTGGGATTATAGGCATGTGCCACCACGCCTGGCTAATTTTGTATTTTAGTAGAGATGGGGTTTCTCTACGTTGGTCAGGCTGGTCTCGAACTTCTGACCTCAGCTGATCCGGCCGCCTTGGCCTCCCAAAGTTCTGGGATTACAGGTGTGAGCCACCATACCCGGCCTGGGGATTACAATTTTCAAGATGAGATTGAGGTGGGGACAAAACCAAACCATATCATGGTCCTTTTTCTTTTTTTTTTTTTAACCAGATAAATTGTTAGGGAAGGGTCAGTAACAAGGGCAAAGGGGGAGATTCAGAGAAGGAGGGAGGAGATGATGGGCAGAGGGCTCCTGAAGCACCCCTTTTAAACACAAACCTTTTTTCAGGGGACAGGAGGTGGTGGGCACAGAGACAACTGCACCGCTGGCAAGTGCCTGGGGAGGGCGCCTCTGTCCCCCTGAATCTTTTCCCGCTTGGTGGGAACACTTTCCAAGGCCAGCCGGTTAAAGATATTTCAAAATCTTTATTATTCACTTTCAAAATCAGACCCTAGCTTATTATTCGTTGGTATTTCCAGTGGTACTAAGAATATGCCACAAACGCAGCATTTGACATTTTAGGAAACAGAGCCACACTCCCCATCTCCCTCGCCCTCCACGGGAGCACTCCAGCCAGGTGGAGCTGAGCAGGGCGTCTTCCCATCTTACAGAAATGCCCTGACATCCAAGCCATGCAGCCTCAGGGGACAAGAGGGGCTCTGCCTGGAATCCCAGTGTGTTTGATGGCTGCGTTATAAGAGGTCTGGAAAGTGAAGGCCACCCCTTTCTCTTCATTCACCTCTGTGGCCTGTTGGGTGACAGCTGCAATGTCCTTACTTCTCCCCTTGAGGTAGAAGCCTTGAACAGGAGGGATAAGGTTTGGGAGCAAACAGGAATCATCTGGAAAGTGTGAGAATCCGTGGGTAAACACCGAGGAAAAGCTTTGCCCTCTCCCAGCCGCAGCAGGGGCTGGAAACAGAGCTTTCACATGAAAGGAGAGGAGCGGTGTCAGAGGCTCTCCTAGACAGGAGTCTCCCCAACTCTCGGTGCTCAGGCTCCAGGCTGGAATCCCTTGCACCACGCTGCCTGGTCTACACCCCCGTCTACCCAGCTCCAGAGTTCTGGAGCTCTCCCAGGGAAAAGGGGTCCAAGATTGTATAGGAATCTCTGGACGAAGTTGGCAAATGATCAAAGAGGGGAGAGAATTTATCTTTGGAGAATTTCAACTTTTGATTGAATACATCATAATACAAAAGAGTACATACAGGATATATGTAGGACATTTAAAAACCAGTAAAACAGATACCCTGTACCTCCACCCAGCTTCAGAAATTCAAACTCCTGGAGCTTCTGAAGCCCTGGGGTGCCCTGCCCCAGCCCTACCCACTGTCTTCCCCTGCCCCCAAGGCAACTGTATCCTGATTTGCTTTTATCATTTTTTTTTTTTTTTT
>NW_016861976.1:0-1481 GCF_001698545.2 Rhinopithecus bieti | reverse complement strand
ATATTTAATAAAATCCTAAAATGTAAGCATAGTGAGTGCTGTATTTATATGTTCTCTAATTGTATTATCATATAAAATACTGTTTGTATAACTGCCATATATATTTTATTGTCTATTTCTAATAAGTTATCATTAAATGAAAGTTAAATTGTTCAATGTTGAATGAAAACAAGTATGACTTATTACATTAATGAAAAATTAACCTATGATCAAAACGTCTAAAGTATATCCCATTTTGATGCACATTTTTTAAAAAATTAAACTTAACCAGATCTTAGAATCTCATACTTTTTAGGTGCAGCTGGTAAAAAAACTAACAGAAATCATATGCTAATAGTACTTATGATATGCAAAGTACTGTTTATAAGCACTTCACATTTTTGAACCTTCTTAATGCTCAGAACACCTTTTACTTTATAGACAATAAAAAATGAAGCTCATAGGGGTTAAGCAGCTTATCAGAAGTCACACAGTTATTAAGTGACAGTTTGTTTCCAAAGTCCATTCTCTTTAGGCTTACCCTGATAAGCATCACTGTAATATAAGATTTGTTTTAATTTGAAAGAAAAAAAAGGTTGCATTCACTGACATAATGCCTAGAACAAATATGTCAAATATTCTTATTTGAGGATGCTACCATAAACTTTATATAAATTATCATACTGGTAATAAATGTACCTTATTTGTAATCATTTTCATTCAAAGTAACAAAATCAAAGTTTATCTCCTATCAATTTGAATTAAACAGTCAGGTGTACAAATATAGACATAAGCACACATGTATTACTTCCTTATGGGAACAATACGAACATTTCAATATAAGTGAATTTACTAAAATCAATCACAAAAATATTTTCTGATGATTAGTAACTTAAATAAAATAATTAAGTATATATGTTAACTTGCATTTCATTAACCAAAATTTTAATATTTAAGTTTAAATGAATGATACAGATAACATAATCATTCATTTTCTTTGTAATGTGAACTAAAAGTTATCCTTTCAACTGTCTTCCTTTTTAAAGTTCAGTGTAGGCCGGGCGCGGTGGCTCAAGCCTGTAATCCCAGCACTTTGGGAGGCCGAGACGGGCGGATCACGAGGTCAGGAGATCGGGACCATCCTGGCTAACATGGTGAAACCCCGTCTCTACTAAAATACAAAAAACTAGCCGGGCGAGGTGGCGGGCGCCTGTAGTCCCAGCTACTCAGAGGCTGAGGCAGGAGAATGGCGTGAATCCAGGAGGCGGAGCTTGCAGTGAGCTGAGAACTGGCCACTGCACTCCAGCCCGGGCGACAGAGCGAGACTCCTAGTCTCAAAAAAAAAAAAATAAAATAAAATAAAAAATAAAGTTCAGTGTAATCCTAGAGTTTAACATATGAATTGGTAAACGCAAATAATCTCATACTGCAACTTGCCAACTTAAAATGCAAGAATTCATTTCTAATTGCTTGGTTTATTGCTCACTAAGAAAATTTTATTT
>NW_016861975.1:0-631 GCF_001698545.2 Rhinopithecus bieti | reverse complement strand
TAAATTTGGTTCACAGGTGAGTTAGGGAAGACTGGCTCAGAGGTTACCCAAAAGAACTTTTTTAGCCTCATTACACTTAATATTTAAGGAGAATCACTTTCTTACTTGAAGTATTCTGGTAATTATTTTAATTCTCTTTTTTTTTTTTTTATTGTTACCAGTATTAAACTATCCTAAGTCAACTAGAAATAAAGAAATCTGTGATGGAAATATATCCAATCTTAATAAGATTTGGATAATTAGCCTATAGGATTGAGCCAATATACTTCCCCCAAATGAACTATTTTTTGCATTCAACCACAACTCATAAGGTTTCTTTATAATTCACGTTTCCTTGTTTTCAGAACTCTAACAATATACTCAAAACTTCACAGATTATAAACCAACAGACTGAGCTAATGTTTTATATTCTTTCATTGGTGCGAAAGACTATCATGGGGACCTATAAGGATATGAAATTTTTCTTCCAAAGTAATGACCTTACATTTCACTAGATAGCTAAAATACCATACTCATACATTTCATATTGCATCAAACTCCATATATACTTGAAGTTTTTCACTTTCATCTAGAATAGTTATGCCCAAATAAAATCATTCTGAATAGAAATAATTTAGTACTCAGTAGTCTA
>NW_016861974.1:0-2542 GCF_001698545.2 Rhinopithecus bieti | reverse complement strand
TCACAAGAGACTAGGCATCAAAGGAGCATACCTCAAAATAATAAGAGCCATCTATGACAAACCCACAGCTAACATCTTACTGAATGGGCAAAAAATGGAAGCATTCCCTTTGAGAGCTAGAACAAGAAAAGAATGTCTACTTTCACTACACCTATTCAACATAGTACTGGAAGTGCTAGCTAGAGCAATTAGGCAAGAGAAAGAAATAAAAGACATCCAAGTAGGAAGAGAAGAAGTCAAACTGTCTTCATTGGGGATATAATCTACCCCTAGAAAGCCCTAAAGACTGCAAAAAAAAAAAAAAAAAAAAAAGCCCTTGGAACTGATAAATGATTTCAGTAAAGTTTCAGGATACAAAATTAATGTATAAAATCAGTAGCTTTTATATATACCAATAATGTTCAAACTGAGAGCCAAATCAAGAACACAATCCCATTTATAATCACTGAAAAAAAAAAACCCACCAAAACAAAACAAGAAATACATCTAACTGAAGAGGTGAAAGATCTCTACAAGGAGAACTATAAAACACTGCTGAAAAAAATCATAGGTGACACAAACAAATGGAAAAACATCCCATGCTCATGGATTGGAAGAATCATTACTATTAAAATAGACATATTGCCCAAAGTAGTATACAGGTTTAGTGCAATTCCTATCAAGCTACCAAAATTTTATTTTCATAGAACTAGAAAAAATTATTGAAAATATTTTGAAACCAAAAGGAGACTGAATGGCCAAAGCAATTTTAAGCAAAAGAACAAAGCTATAGTCATTACCTTATTTGATTTCAAACTATAAGGCTACAACAACAAAAACAGCATGGTACTGGTACAAAGACAGACATATAGGCTAATGGAACAGAATAGAGAACCCAGAAATAAAGCCACAGACCTACAACCATCTGATCTTCAACAAGTTTGGCCAAAAAAAAAAAAAAAAAAAAAGACAAAGAAAGAAAGAAAAAAGGAAAAGAAAACGAAAAGAAAAGTCAATGGAAAAGGACTCCCTATTCAATACATAGTGCAGGGATAGCTGAGTAGTCATAAGCAGAAGAGTAAAACTGTACCCCTACCTTTTATTAAATACAAAAATGAACTTCAGATGGATTGAATATTTAAATGTAAGATCTCAAACTATAAGAATATTGAAAGAAAACCTAAGAAACACCATTCTGGACATCAGCCTTGGGAAAGAATTTATGGCTAGGTTCTAAAAAGCAAAAATTGACAAGTTAAACAAATTTTGACCTAATTAAACTAGTTAAAGAGCTTCTGCACAGAAAAAATATCAACAGACAACCTACAGAATGGGAGAAAATATTGGCAAACCATGCATCCAATGAAGGTTTAATATCCTGAATCTATAAGGAACTTAAATCTTTGAACAAGCAAAAAATAAATAACCTCTCAAAAAAATTGGCAAAGGACATGAACAGACATTTCTCAAAAGAAGACATGTAAGCAGCCAACAAACACATCACTAATCACCAGAAAAATGCAAATCAAAACCACAATGAGATACCATCTCACACCAGTCAGATGGCTATTATTAAAAAGTCAAAAAAAAAAAAAAAAAAAAAAAAAAAGCAGACACCGGCAAGACCACAGGGAAAGGGAATACAGATACACTGATGTTGGGAATGTAAATTACTCAAACCACTATGGAAAGCATGGAGATTTCTCAAAGAACTTAAAACAGAACTACATTTGACCCAACCATTCCATAACTGGATATATTCCAAAAGAAAATACATCATTCTAACAAAAGACACGTGCACTTAATGTGTTTATCACAACACTGTTCACAGTAGCAAAGATAGACAATCAACCTAGGTGCCCATCAGTGGTGGAATGGATAAAGAAAATGTGGTACCTAGAAATCATGGAATACTACACAACCATAAAAGAGTGAAATCATGTCCTGTGCAGCAACATGGATGTAGCTGAAGGCCATTATCCTAAGTGAGTTAACAGAAGAACAAAAAACCAAATATGACTTATTCTCACTTATAGGTGGGAGCTAAACAGTGGATACTTATGGACATAAAGATGGCAATAATAGACACTGGGGACTATGAGGGCAAGGGGCAAATATTGCAAAGCTACCTTTTCAGTACTGTGTTCAGTACCTGGGTGACAGGTTCATCTGTACTCCAAACCTTGGCATCACATAATATGCCCAGGTAACAAATCCACATGTACCCCTGAATCTACAATACAAGTTGATACTGTTAAAAAATAAATAAATAAAAGTAATTATAATAAAATGTACGACTTAAAACTTTTATAATCATCCAGTCATCAGTTTTAATCATCACTTTTTTAAAAAAGTGTAAGTCAAAAAATTTTGACTTATCACAAGATATAAAATATTCTGATTTATCACAAGAGATAAAATATTATTTTAAAGTGGGAACAGTTTTGATTGCTACTGTAGTATTCAATTCACATTTGAAAATCATAGTAAAATTTTAAAAAACAAAAAATCCCAAAATCAAATAGATTTGAAAATCTTATTACTAATTTCTACCACACAGTTG
>NW_016861973.1:0-402 GCF_001698545.2 Rhinopithecus bieti | reverse complement strand
AGGCTTGAGCCACCGTGCCCGGCTGAAATTATATAAATTAATTAAATATTATGTTAAATCAATAAAATGTGAATGTGAAAAGCAGAGAGCAATTATTTATTTGAAAACTAGGCTGGGCGCAGTGGCTTTTGCCTGTAATCCCAGCAGTTTGGGAGGCCGAGGCTGAGGCCGAGGCAGGCAGATCATGAGGTCGAAGTTCGAGACCAGCCAGGCCAACATAGTGAACCCTGTCTGTATTAAAAATACAAAAAAATTAGCCAGGCGTGGTAGGGCACACCTATAATCCCAGCTACTCGGGAGGCTGAGGCAGGAGCATCGCTTAAACCCAGGAGGTAGAGGTTGCAGTGAGCCGAGAGCATGCCACTGCACTCCAGCCTGGGCAACAGAACAAGACCCCATCTC
>NW_016861972.1:0-828 GCF_001698545.2 Rhinopithecus bieti | reverse complement strand
AAAAAAAAAAAAAAAAAAAAGAAAAAGAAAAATTGAGTGCATAGCTGGGCATGGTGGCTCATGCCTGTAATCCCAGCACTTTGGGAGGCCAAGGTGGGCGGATCATGAGGTCTGGAGTTCAAGAACAGCCTGACCAACATGGTGAAACCCCGTCTCTACTAAAAATTAAAAATTAGCCAGGCTGGTGGCGCACGCCTGTAATCCCAGCTACTCAGAATCACTTGAAACCGAGAGGCGGAGGTTGCAGTGAGCCGAGATTGTGCTATTGCACTCCAACCTGGGCGGGCGACAGAGCGAGATTCCATCTCAAAAAAGAAAAAAAAAGGAAAAATTGAGTTTGCATCAAAGATTGTGTATTAGAGGCTGGACACGGTGGCTCACGCCTGTAATCCATATGGGAGGCCAAGGCGGGTGGATCACCTGAGGTCAGGAGTTCAAGAGCAACCTGGCCAACATGGTGAAACCTCTACTAAAAATACAATAATTAGCCGGGTGTGGTGGTAGATTCCTATAATTCTAGCTACTCGGGAGACTGAGGCAGGAGAATCACTTGAACCCAGGTAGTGGGGCAGAGGTTGCAGTGAGCCGAGATCACACCACTTCACTGCAGCCTGGACAAAAGAACAAAACTCTGTCACACACACACACAGACACACACAAAAAGAGTGTGTATTAGTAGCTGTGTGACCTGGCGTAACCTGCCTGATGTTCCATTCCGTTCTTCTGTAAAGTTAAGTTGTGGCTCCTTCACAAATATAGTGAGAACCAGATGTATGTTAAAAAGCACTCCAGGCCAGTATTTTTTTTTTTTTTTTTTGAGACGGAGTC
>NW_016861971.1:0-1180 GCF_001698545.2 Rhinopithecus bieti | reverse complement strand
GAGACGGAGTCTGGCTCTGTGGCCCAGGCTGGAGTGCAGTGGCGGGATCTCAGCGCACTGCAAGCTCCGCCTCCCAGGTTTAGGCCATTCTCCTGCCTCCGCCTCCCAAGTAGCTGGGACTACAGGCGCCCGCCTCGTCGCCCGGCTAGTTTTTTGTGTTCTTTAGTAGAGACGGGGTTTCACCGTATTAGCCAGGATGGTCTCGATCTCCTGACCTTGTGGTCCGCCCATCTCGGCCTCCCAAAGTGCTGGGATTACAGGCTTGAGCCACCGCGCCCAGCCTCTTTTCTATTTCTTAAGTGTCTCGACTGGTTTGAGAAATAATGGGAAAGAGCACAAGAGAGATAAATGTAAAGCTGGGTGTCCGGGGAGACATCACATGTTGGCAGGATCCGTGATTTTCCCCGAGCCTTAAAACCAGCAAGTTTTTATTAGTGATTTTCAAAAGGGGAGGGAGTGCACGAATAGCGTGTGGATCACAGAGATCACATACTTCACAAGGTATTAAATATCACAAAGCAAGTGGAGGCAGGGTGAGATCACAGGATCATAGGATGGGGCAAAATTAAAATTGCCAATGAAGTTTCGGGCACGCATTGTCATTGATAACATCTTATCAGGAAACACGATTTGAGAGCAGACAACCTGTCTGACCGAAATTTATTAGGCAGGAATTTTCCTTATCCTAATAAGCCTGGGAGCGCTACAGGAGACCAGGGCTTATTTCATCCCTTCAGCTTCAACCATAAAAGACGGCAGGCCTTAAAGGGGCCGTCTATAAACCTACCCTCAGGGCGCGTTCTCTTTCTCCGGAATGTTCCTTGCTGAGAAAAAGAATTCAGCGATATTTCTCCTATTTGCTTTTGAAAGAGGAGAAATATGGCTCTGTTCTGTCTGGCTAACCGGTGGCCAGAAGTCTTATCTCTGGTGTTCCCTGAACATTGCCCTTATCCTGTTCTTTTTTCAAGATGCCCAGATTTCATATTGTTCAAACACACATGCTCTACAAACAATTTGTGCAGTTGATGCAATCATCACAGGGTCCTGAGGTGCCATTTATCCTCAGTTTACGAAGAAGATGACAGGATTAAGAGATTAAAGTAAAGACAGGCATAGGAAATCACAAGGGTATTGACTGGGGAAGTGATAAGTGTCTATGAAATCTTCACAATTTATGTTC
>NW_016861970.1:0-444 GCF_001698545.2 Rhinopithecus bieti | reverse complement strand
ACTTGTCTCGTAGTAAAAGAGACAAAGTCAGTTTTCTTGATCTAGGAGCAAAAAAACAAACAAACAAAACAGTAGAAAACACCCCAGAAAAAAAATTTTCTTTCAAAATTCTTTCAATTGCTGAAAACTGCAGTAAAACAAAAGTTTATTTGAAGCTTTTGAATTTGTATTTAAATATATTTAGATATTTAGAAATTTGGGGATACATGCAATATATTTCTTCAATGGCCATTTGCTATATACCAATTGCTATAACCTTTGGGCTCACCCATCCTTAGGAATCTAATAAATTAAGGCTTCACTATGAATTTTGTGATGAATGCTAAGACTTTATCTCTTCTTTCTTACCTATTTTTAGAAATGTATTAGAAAGGTAAATTTCTTCCTATATTCAAGTTTTGAGAATTGTAACAGTTATCAGTCTAATACTGAAGTGAGAAAATA
>NW_016861969.1:0-1131 GCF_001698545.2 Rhinopithecus bieti | reverse complement strand
GTGGTCCCAGCTACTCAGGAGGCTGAGGCAGGAGAATGGCATGAACTCGGGAGACAGAACTTGCAGTGAGCTGAGATGGCGCCACTGCACTCCAGCCTGGGCGACAGAGTGAGACGCTGTCTCAAAAAAAAAAAAAAAAAAAAACAAAAAAAAAACTAGAAGTCTTTTAGCACAGGTACCACCCCTAGAATTTCTGGTAAACCAGTACCAGCCTGAAGATCACATTCTCATCAAAAGGTGGAAAGAAGAAAAACTTGAGCCAGCCTGGGAAGGACCCTACCTTGTGCTGCTAACCACCAAGACTGCTGTTCCCACAGCAAAAAAAAAAGGATGGACTCATCACACCTGAGTCAAGAAAGCACCACCCCCTCCAGAGTCATAAGCCATAGTCCCAGAGGAAAACCCTACCAAACTAAATCTAAGAAAAACCTAACTCTTTTCATCTATTCTATTACTCTTTCTTCTTTCCTTGTTCTATTCCTGACCATCTAGTTATTAACATAACCAAGTCAATTTTGCCTCAAACTATTGCATTTAATGTTTGCCTTGTTATACACTGTGGGGACTCGCCAAGTCAAAGACAGCTTTCTACTTCAGAAAAGTACTTCTTCCTGACTGTCCTCAGACTGGGCATTAGTAAAGTAGGACCATTGAATCCAGGGAGATTTCGATAAAGACCCCAGTGCCAACCAGGAGTCTTGCCCCCGATGTAGAGCTTTCATGTCATAGTTGGTCCAATGTCCTCTGGACTACTAAAGAGCAAGGATGGACTGCCCCAACCAGTTTTTGTAATTTCCTAAAACCATACATTCATTTTACTAGAGGATCATAGAAAGACTTAAAACAAACTTTAGCAATTAAGACAGGATACCAAGATGCAAATGCCTCGTTAAAATGGATCAAATATTCCATCTGCACATTGAGCAAAAGCAATTATTACACTTGCGCACATGGCAGGCCAGAGGCCCAGAGTGTCCCCATTCCACTAAGGTGGTCCTCCAGTCAACCAGGTGTGGGCTGCATGGTAGCTCTTTTCCAGGATTCTCTAGCCTGGAGTAATAAGTTATGCCAAGCTCTCTCTGTTATATCCTAAAGTCTGGCACCCTATGGGTCAGCTCCCGAGGGCCATCC
>NW_016861968.1:0-1130 GCF_001698545.2 Rhinopithecus bieti | reverse complement strand
CA
Source organism: Rhinopithecus bieti (assembly GCF_001698545.2). Classification (NCBI taxonomy): domain Eukaryota; kingdom Metazoa; phylum Chordata; class Mammalia; order Primates; family Cercopithecidae; genus Rhinopithecus; species Rhinopithecus bieti. The sequence goes on along the minus strand of NW_016861968.1, from coordinate 1,128 downwards.
GAAGAAAGCTTTCTGTGAAACTGCTCTGTGTCACATGAATTCCACTCACACAGCTAAGCTTCCCTTTTCATTGAGCAGTATCATAACACTGTTTTGTTTAGTCTGCGAAGCGATATTCAGGAGCACTTTGAGGCTTACGGTGAGAAAGGAAACGTCTTAAGATAGATACTGGAGAGAAGTTTTCTGAGGAACTTCTTTGTGACGTGTGCATTCCACTCACAGAATTCCACTCACCCAATGATGTGTGCATTCCACTCACAGAATGATGTGTACATTCCACTCACCTTTCTTCTTCTATAGGATTCCAGAATCCCTTTTGGAGAAGATGTTACCAAGAGACATTCGGGAGTATAGGGATGGCTATGGTGAAAAAAGAAATATCCTCAGACAAAAACTGGAAGGAAGATTTCTGTGAAAGTGCTTTGTGTTAGTTATATTTATTCTTCTCGCATAGTTAAAACTTCTCTTATATTACGCAGTTTGGAAATTCCGTCATGCACGGATCCGCGAAGGGACATTTGGAGCACATTCAGGCCTACGGTGAAAGAGGAGATATATTCAGATAAAAAGTGGAGAGAAGTTTTCTGAGAAACGACTTTGTGATGTATGCATTCCACTCAGGGAGTTATACATCTTTTTCACAAGGCAGTGTTTGAAAACCGTTCCCGTGAAACTGAAAAGGTGATATTTCGAAGCGCATTGAGGACTATGATGAATGGTGAAATTTACTGAAATAAAATCGAGGAAGAAGCATTCCAAGAATCTGCTCTCTGATATGTGCCTTCACTTCACAGAGTTAATGCTTACTCTATGTTGCCCAGTTTTGAAACTCTGTCTTTGGAGAATCTGTGAAGGGATATGTAGTGACGCCCGGAGGCTTGTGGTGAGCAAGGAAAACGACTTCCGATGAAACTTGCAGACAAACTTTCTGGACAACTGCTTTGTGATGTGTGTATTCGTCTCATAGAGTTAAACCGTTATTTGCATTGAACAGCTTGAAATCACTGTTTTTGTGGAATCTGAGGAAGGACATTTGGAATGATCCTTAGAACATTGAGAAAGAAATACACTCAGGTAACATCCAGAAGAAAGCTTTCGGTGAAACTGCTCTGTGTCGTCTTAATGGCT
>NW_016861967.1:0-1062 GCF_001698545.2 Rhinopithecus bieti | reverse complement strand
AAGACTAGAGTGCAGTGGCACAATCATAGCTCACTGCAGCCTCAAACTCCTGGGCTTAAGCAATCCTCCTGCCTCAGCCTCCTAAATTGTTGGGATTACAGGCATGAGCCACTGTGCTTGGCTCACATATTTCTTGAATGTATCTACTTCTTTCAACATAGTCAATACCCTAGTTCAGGTCACCATCATTTCTCACCTGGACTATTACCACAGCCTCCTCTTAGCCCCTTAGCAAACCATTTTCTACTCTTCGGATTGAGGTCATGTCTCCTTTCCTCAAATCCCTGAACAAGTCACATCAGACTCTCTATAATCTGGCTTTTTCTTACCCAATCAGTTTCATCTCCAGAAGATCCTTTCTTCTCTTTTATACCCTTACACTACATTCTAGACATAATGAACAAGTTCTTGTTCCCCAAAGCACCATATTTTATCTGTCTTCCAGAACCTCACATTTATTCTTCCTTCTCTGTTAAATACCCTTTCACTCCTTTTACTGGCTAAATCCTATTTATCCTTCAGATGTCAAATTACATGGCATTTCCTCCAAGAAACTTTTTCTCTTCTCCCTCGCCTCATATAGATTAGTTCCCTGTACTATGAGCTAGCAGAGCCGACTGAATCCCCACTATCATAAAAAATAGTTAGTACATTTTGTTGGAATGTATAATCTGTCTCCTCAATACACTGAGAATTCCATAAAGACGGAGCTATTTCTGATTTGCTCAACCCACATACCCTGAGGTAGCAGAATTCTTGGCCTAAAGTTCTGAATAGCTTTATCACAGCTAAAGCACAGTTGTAAGGATGGAGGAACTAGATCAATGCAAATACTTGAATATTTATTACCAGGTTAAAGCTAGATGGAAAAATACAACTTAAAGAACTCAAAATTTTACTGATTGAAACATGATGAAGGTCTCTTCTTCCTATATTAAGTACTAAGATTTAATTCAGAATTAGAAAAAGGTAAATGTAAATAGTCTTGGACAGCAAGTGTTTCTGTGAAAGTTTTCCTTGCTCTAAATCAAATGTAATAGTAAATTTTTTTAAATAGATTTT
>NW_016861966.1:0-1126 GCF_001698545.2 Rhinopithecus bieti | reverse complement strand
ATCAGGTACAATTTTCCGAAGCTGGTCAAGACCATTTTTTATTCTATTCCTGAAAAAAATTTAAAAGGTGGTTGACCTGGAAAGACACTGACTGTTAAAATCAGCTCCCAAGCTCTCCAGGAGCCACTGTTCTTTGTGCAAGGCCTCCCGGATGAAGGAGGGGCCAGGCAAGGGCTTTGTACTGCTCATTCCTCATCGTGATTTTGACCAGAGATTTCAAGCCCTTCTAAGCTCATCCCAGTTACAGAGAATGCAGGGCTGGGGAACTTCCCCAGAGCCCTGCTTGGACCATCTCTGGTGACAGTGGGAACTTCCCATGGATGAGCAACTGTGAGTCAGGAACTGCACTGGGGCAGACATTCCTAACCCTAACCCTAACCCTAACCCTGAACCAGGAATGGGCAACTGAGAGCCAGCCATTGACAACGGGGTTGACATTCCTAATTCTAACTCTAATCTTCACCCTAACCCTAACCCTGAACCAGGGATGGGCAACTGAGAGTCTGCCACTGACAATGGGGCTGACATTCCTAACTCCTCTAACTCTAACTCTAACTCTAACTCTAGCCTTAGCCCTAGCCCTAGTCCTGAACCAGGGATGGGCAACTGAGAGTCAGCCACTGACAATGGGGTTGACATTCTAACTCTAACTCTAATCCAAACCCTAACCCTAACAAGGACTCTCTAGTGTTGGGCACTCCATCCTTTGACAGGTAGGGCTGCATTTGGGAAAAGTCATCCTGCCAAACCCCAGCCCTACACCCAGCCCCGACGGCCCCAGACCCCTGACCCTGACTCAGTTTCCTGCTCTCTTTTACCCTGACACAGGAAGTACCAAATCTGCTTAGTTAGACTGCCTGGCCTCCTTGACTTTACGTGCCCCTGAAACAAAAAGACCAAAGGCTGGAGAGGCAGCCCCGACGGCTGTGCATGCAGGGGCCGAACACTATCTGCAGGCTGGCTGGGGGATGTGTTCTATCAGCTGCTGTTAAAACAGACAGAATGGGCTGGGGCAGCCAGGACTGGCTCTGGTGGCAGGACTGGGATGGGCCAGGGACTTAGGGTCAGGCTAATCCAATGTGACAAGCTAAGCCTGCACAGCAAGGCTGGGCAGAACATGGACCCT
>NW_016861965.1:0-1125 GCF_001698545.2 Rhinopithecus bieti | reverse complement strand
TCCTCAGATAAAACTAGAAAGAAGCTTTCTGAGAAATTGCTTTGTGATATTTGAGTTCTTCTCACAGAGATACACCATTCATTTCATTGAGCAATTTGAATACACTTTTTATGTGGAATCTGCAATAGGATATTTCGGAGGGAATTGAAGCCTATGGTGAAAATGGAAATATTCTCAGACAAAAACTAGAAAGAAGATTTCTGAGAAACAGACTTTTGATGTGTTATATCATCTCACAGAGTTACACGGTTCTTTTCATGTATCAGTTTGGTAGCACTGTTTTTGGGGAATCAGAGAAGGGATATTTTGGATCACTTTGAAGCCTATGGTGACAAAGGAAATATCCTGAGATAAAACTGTAAAGAAGCTTTCTGAGAAACTTCCTTGTGATGTGGGAATTTATCTCACAGAGTTACACCTTTGTTTTCATGGAGCAGTTTCCTAACAGAGTTTCATCAACTCTGCAAAAGGATACTTGGGAGCAAGATGAGGCCTATTTTGGAAAAGGAAATATCCTCAGAAAAAGACTGGAAAGCAGCTTTCTGAGAAACTGCTTTGTGATGTGTTAATTCATGTCAGAGAGTTACACTGCTTTTTTCATTGAGCAGTTTGCCTACACTGTTTTCTTGGAATCTACAATGAGATATTTCAGAGCGCATTGAAGCCTATGGTGACAAAGGACATATCCTCAGATAAAAACTAGAAAGAAGCAATCTGAGAAAGTTATTTGAGATATGTGAATTCATCTCACATAGTTGCATGTTTCCTTTCATGGGGCAGTTTGCTAACACAGTTTTTGTGGAATCTATAAAGGGATACAAGGGAGCGAATTGAGGCCTATATTGAAAAGGAAATAAACTCATGGAAAACCAAAAGAAGCCCTCTGAGAAACTGCTTTTGATGTGTGAATTCATCTTACAGAGTTGCACCTTTCTTTTCATTGAGCATATTGATAACACTGTTTTCGTGGAGTCTGCAATAGGATGCTTAGGAACACATTGAAGCCAATGGTGAGAAAGAAAATATAATCAGATAAAAACCAAATAGAAGCTTTCTGAGAAACTGCCTTGTGATGTGTGAATTCAGGTAACAGAGTTACACTGTTCTTTTCATTGAGCAGTTTAT
>NW_016861964.1:0-1999 GCF_001698545.2 Rhinopithecus bieti | reverse complement strand
CACCGCGCCCAACCTGTGTGATCCCATTTCTATGAAATGTCCAGGACAGGCCAATCCACAGAGACAGGAGGGGATGTGTGGGTGCCAGGTCCTAGGGCAGGAGATGGGGAGTGAAGGCTGATGGGGCACGGGCTTCCTATGAGGACAGTGAAGATGTTCTGGGCTGGGCACGGTGGCTCACGTCTGTAATCTCAGCACTTTGGGAGGCCTAGGCAGGTGGATCACCTGAGGTCAGGAGTTTGAGACCAGCCTGACTAACATGGAGAAACCTTGTCTCTACTAAAAATACAAAATTAGCCAGGCGTGATGACACATGCCCGTAATCCCAGCTACTTGGCAAACTGAGGCAGGAGAATTGCTTGAACCCGGGAGGCGGAGGTGCAGTGAGCTGAGATCGCACCTTCGCACTCCAGCCTGGGCAACACGAGGAAAATTTCATCCCAAAAGAAAAAAAAACATGCCGGGCGCAGTCGCTCACGCCTGTACTACCAGCACTTTGAGAGGCCGAGGTGGGCGGATCACGAGGTCAGGAGATCGAGACTATCCTGGCTAACACAGTGAAATCCCGTCTCTATTAAAAACACAAAAATTAGCCAGGTGTGGTGGCAGGCGCCAGTAGTCCCAGCTACTCAGGAGGCTGAGAGGCAGGAGAATGGTGTGAATCCAGGAGGCGGAGCTTGCAGTGAGCCGAGATCGTGCCACTGCACTCCAGCCTGGGCAACAGAGCAAGACTCCATCTCAAAAAAAAAAAAAGAAAAAGAAAAAAATTTCTGGAACTAGATAGAGGTGATGGTCTCATAACATTGAGGCGATGGTCTCATAACTGTGCACATCCTAAAAACACTGAATTGTACACTTTGAAGTGGTTAAAATATTGAATTTCATATGTATTTTGTTTGAATTTCAAAACTTTTTTTTTTTTTCGAGACAGTCTTGCTGTATCCCCCCAGGCTGGAGTGCAGTGGCATGATCTCGGCTCACTGCAACCTCCCACTCCCAGGTTCAAGCGATTCTCCTGCCTCAGCCTCCAGAGTAGTTGAGATTATAGGCGCCTGCTGCCACGTCCTGCTAATGTTTGTACTTTTTTTTCTTTTTTTGAGATGGAGTCTCACTCTGTCTCCCAGCCTGGAGAGAAAAGGTGCAATCTCGGCTCACTGCAACCTCCACCCTCCAGGTTCAAGAAATTCTCCTGCCTCAGCCTCCTGAGTAGCTGGGATTATAGTGCACACCACCACGCCCAGCTAATTTTTGTATTTTCAGTAGAGACGAGGTTTCTCCATGTTGGTCAGGCTGGTCTCAAACTCCTGACCTCATGATCTGCCCGCCTTGGCCTCCCAAAGTGCTGGGATTACAGGTGTGAGCCACCGTGCCCAGTCCTTATTTTTGTATTTTTAGTAGAGACACAGTTTCCCCATGTTGGCCAGGCTGGACTCAAACTCCTAATCTCAGGTGATACTTCTGCTTCGGCCTCCCAAAGTGCTGGGATTACAGGTGTGAGCCACCGCACCCAGACAAAATTTTTTTTTTTTTTGAGACAGAGTCTTGCTCTGTTGCCCAGGCTGGAGTGCAGTGGCAGGATCTTGGCTCACTGCAAGCTCTGCCTCCCGGGTTCATGCCATTCTCCTGCCTCAGTCTCCTGAGTAGCTGGGACTACAGGCACCCGCCACCACGCCCAGCTAATGTTTTGTATTTTTAATAGAGATGGGGGTTTCACCGTGTTAGCCAGGATATTCTCGATCTCCTGACCTCGTGATCCACCCACCTCAGCCTTTTAAAGTGCTGGGATTACAGGGGTGAGCCACTGTGCCCAGCCAAAAAGTTTCTTTTTTTTTGAGACAGAGTCTGGCTCTGTTGCCCATGCTGGAGTGCGGTGGCGTGATCTCGGCTCACTGCGAGCTCTGCCTCCCGGGTTCACGCCATTCTCCTGCCTCAACCTCCTGAGTAGCTGGGAATACAGGCGCCCGCCACCATACCTGGCTAATTTTTTGTAATTTTTTTT
>NW_016861963.1:0-695 GCF_001698545.2 Rhinopithecus bieti | reverse complement strand
GAGACAGAGTCTTGTTCTGTCGCCCAGGCAGGAGTGCAGTGGCTCGATCTCGGCTCACTGCCACCTCTGCACCTCCCAGGTTCAAGCAATTTTCCTGCCTCAGCCTCCCAAGTAGCTGGGATTACAGGCGCGTGCCACCACGCCCGGCTAATTTTTATATTTTTAGTAGAGATGGGGTTTTACCATGTTGGCCAGGTTGATCTCAAACTCCTGACCTTGTGATCCGCCCACCTCGGCTTCCCAAAGTGCTGGATTACAGGCATGAGCCACCACACCCGGCCCCTCTAGCCTTTTAAAAACTAGAATTTGATCACCATAAAATCTGTACTTTGCTTAACCTATTTTCCTGAACTCCATTCTTACACCTATTACCTGAGTTAGGCCTATCACTAAGCAAAGGTACTGATGGCTCATTGCCAGAAAACAGAAAGCAAGCAGGTTGCAGGGCTGCTCCACCTGCTGTCAGCTGTGGGAATTTCACAACCACATCAGAAACCAGAATTTCTGTCTTTTAAAAGCCTGGCCCTTTGATGCCATGGCAGTACACACTACCAAATCCAGGCCTTCTATTTATCTGTGTTCTTTTTTCTTTTTTTTTTTTTTTTAGACAGTCTCGCTCTGTCGCCCAGGCTGGAGTGCAGTGGCCCAATCTCGGCTCACTGCAAGCTCCGCCTCCCAGGTTCACACTTCTCCTG
>NW_016861962.1:0-636 GCF_001698545.2 Rhinopithecus bieti | reverse complement strand
TAAAGAGAGGGAGCTGTGGGTTCTGTTTGTGACAATACCCTCAGATACCAGCACAGGGCGTGGCACAGGGCAGTGCCCAGTCAATCACAGCCAGGGATAAAGGTAAAGAAGAGAGACTCAGGCTGGGCGCAGGGGCTCACACCTGTGATCCCAGCACTTTGGGAGGCCGAGGCAGGCAGATCACCTGAGGTCAGGAGTTTGAGACCACCCTGGCCAACATGGTGAAACCCCGTCTCTGCTAAAATACAAAATTAGCGGGGTGTGGTGGCACATGCCTGTAGTCCCAGCTACTCAGGGGGCTGAGGCAGGAGAATCGTTCGAACCCGGGAGTTGGAGGTTGCATTGAGTCGAGATCACGCCACTGCGCCTGGCTGAAAATCCAATTTCCTTGTGCTTTACATAATTTATCTTAACTTCAGAATCCAAGTGAATTTTACGGTGAAAATTCTGGGCAAGAGAACAAGACTCCATCTCAAAAAACATAAACAAAACAAAAAATAAAAACAAAATATATACTTACAAAATGTGGCCACTGCAGTGGCTCATGCCTGTACTCCCAACACTTTGGGAGGCTGAGGAGGGAGGATGGCCTGAGGCCAGGAGTTCAGGACCAGTCTGGGCTGCATAGTGAGACCC
>NW_016861961.1:0-825 GCF_001698545.2 Rhinopithecus bieti | reverse complement strand
AAAAAATAAAATAAAATAAAATAAAATAAAACAAAATAAAATGACAATTAAGTTGTACATTTGTTGCAAATGTAAACTTTCTCATCGATAAGTTAATCTTAATAGAAGTTTTCGATACACCTTAGTATACTATCAGGTTTGTATTTACAGTGGTTTGAATGGCAAAATGTAAGTGCTCAGGAAAATATAATGTAGAATTGATTTTTAAGTGGTTGTTTGTGGACATGGCTATTCATTGTGGAATCATTCAACTGGAGATAAAACTGAATCAGTGACATCAAGAATCAAAATAGATGTACTTATTCTGGACAAAAATGATAAGCATTTCAATAATTAGCAAAATCAGTTTCCAAACGGTTTTCATCATTTCAAATATCTCAGAAAATAATATATCTATTGGATCTCTTTGTGAGGAAGCACCACATAATTGAATGAGTTTCTAGAAGAGATAACTAATAGCATTTCTTGGGTGGAGATTTCACTCTCCATAATATGGGAGAAACCACAGACAGCCATTACCTTGCTGAAATACATTTCTCCTATATACATTAGAGTCCTATTAAGAAGACATTATTTTTAGCTTATTTGTCACATTCAATCAGCATATTATTATTTTCCACTCTGTTTTCAACAATTCATTTTCAAAAGCATTTTAGTCACACTAGACATATATGATTGTTACAGAACCAAGAAAGCTATTACCTAAGACTGAAAATCTGTTTGAATAAACTCTTGTCAAATTTGTGCAAGTTTTTTCTCCAATATTATTTTAATATTATTTTATTTGTGGAAAAATAAATAAAACAAAGTAAATATATACATGTG
>NW_016861960.1:0-828 GCF_001698545.2 Rhinopithecus bieti | reverse complement strand
GACATTACTGAGGCTCCAGGATTGCTTTCTCACACCAAAGGAACAATCTAGTTGTAAAAACCAAACATCAATTCTCTTATCAAAAGCTGGGCAGAAGGATGACCTGAAGTCAGCTAAAAGTAGATGTGAAAAAACAATGAAAAGGTATTAAGTACAGTGCAAAGAACACGGGTTGGAATGCCACCTATGATATGTACTAATTATATGACCTTACACATGTTATCTAATTAATCTGAAGTTCAGTTTCCTCATCTAAAAAGAACATGATTTCATATATTTCACAGAGCTCATGTGGAGTTCAAATAAGATAATGTATATAAATGGTTTTGCTGTGATGTCAAGAATTCTTGTTTGCAAATGAAAGACTCTTAAACCAAAGTAACGAAAAACAAGGGAGTATATTGATTCAAATGACTTGAATGGGAGGAAAAGGGCAAAGTTACTACAGGATCAACTGGATCTAATATTTTAAATGATGTTATTAGGCCTTTCCTCTCTCTCTCTCTATATATATTTTCTTTTTTTTAAAATATCATCCCTAGTCAGATTCATGCCGTATTGTGAAATATATGGCCCTTGACAGCTTTAGAAGGATGACCATATTTTCAGAAGAAAAAACATGGCCTATCCCTCTGTGAATCCATATCTATCCCTATAAAATAATCTGATCACTTATACTATAGACCAATTTTGTTTCCCAGGTGTTGAATACTGTAATTGGCTAGGCTGGATCATGCATACATGATTTTGGAAGGATAGAGAGGACCTCATACTTTTCACATTTGTGATAATTGTATGACACAATGATTCTAAACTGGCTAAATCTTA
>NW_016861959.1:0-1128 GCF_001698545.2 Rhinopithecus bieti | reverse complement strand
ACATTGAAATGTCACTAGCTCAGTTTCCAAAACTTTAATTTTTTTTCCAAGACATTTATTTTGTCATTAGCAAGGAGCACACAAAATCGTTTTCCTGGGAGAGAGTGGCTCATTTTATATTTTCAAGAAAATATTTGTAAAATACCATAGTCTCATTTATCATTGTTTGTCAAGTCATTATTTCAATAAAACTGATCTTGCTTGATAAAAAAAAAAAGAAAGTTTCTACTCCATTCCAAACAGTTTCTACTTCAGCTCGCAATGCAAACAGTTACACCTATACTTTTCCTAGACACAACCATCAGAAGTCTTTGAAGTGTACTTCCCAATTCTTAACACAGAAAGTTGGAAAGATGTGCACACAAGGTCAAGACATAAATTATACTCTGGTAAGATACATCAGTGGCTTTCTTATTTGTCATTTGAAAATGAAAACAATATTTGGCTTTTAAACAAAGATCATGTTTATGTTTAATGTAGAGATCTCAGATGTGTTCATTTCATCTTGTGTCAGAATCTTTAGACATAGATGATGCAAGTGTGGGTTAAGAAAGCAAGTCATCTCACCTGTCTTTTATTTTTTTATTTTATATTATTATTATTATTATTATTATTTAACAGAGACAAGGTCTTGCTCTGTTGTGCAGGCTGGAGTACAGCGGCATGATTATAGCTCACTGTGTCCTTGAATTCCTGAGCTCAAGAAATCCTCCCACCTTAGCCTCCTCAGTAGCCAGGGCTAAAGGCACACAAAATAATACGCATTAATGTCTTTACTTTTTGTAGAGTTGGGGTCTTTCTGTTGCTAGACTGGTGTCCAGCTCCTGGCCTCAAGTGATCCTACTGCCTCAGTCACCCAAAGCACTAGGATTACAGACATCAGCCACCATGCCTGGCCTAATCTCTCTTTTTACACAAAATGTCTATTTTTAATTATGTGAAAATACACATAAAATTCTGAAATAACACATTTAGATAAATAAAAGTTCTGGAAAAAATTTAAATATATTGCAAAATGAGAAAATTATATTTATTGTTGTATTTTTCCCAGTATTTCACACTGGGATTTTAAAGTATTTATTTGATGATTATGAAGTTACAGAGATAATTGTTATAATTAAAAATAGC
>NW_016861958.1:0-461 GCF_001698545.2 Rhinopithecus bieti | reverse complement strand
AAAAAAAAAAAAAAAAAAAAAAAAAAAAAAAAAAAACTCTGGCAGTCATGGCGGCTCACACCTATAATCCCAGCAGTTTCAGAGGCAAAGGCAGGCAGATTGCTTGAGCCCAGGCGTTCCAGACCAGCCTAGGCAACATAGTGTGACCCGATGTCTACAAAAAAATACAAAAATTAACCCACTGTGGTGGAGTGCACTTGAAATCTCAGCTACTGAGGAGGCTGAGGTGGGAGGATTGCTTGAGCCTGGGAAGTGGAGATTGCAGTGAGCCCAGATGATGCCACTCCACTCCAGCCTGGGTGACAGAGCAAGACTCTGCCTCAAAAACAAAACAAAAAACAAAACAAAACCTCTGATACCTGTTGGGATAGTGTAAAACTTTTATTTTCTCATTATTTTCTTATTGTATTGTTTGAGCTTATTTGTTAAAGGAAGAGTTAGGTTTTGTATGATTTTATCTT
>NW_016861957.1:0-1134 GCF_001698545.2 Rhinopithecus bieti | reverse complement strand
AAAAAAAAAAAAGAGTGCAAGCAAATAGGCCACGGTGGGAATGGACAAAGCAGCAGGACTGATGAATTCAAAATGGATCCTCTCTTTGGTAAGTGAAACGGCACCTGCTGCTCTTTGAATATCACTGGAGCCGATTACTTTTCTTTCCCTCTGTGCATTGTTGAGACCAGGGTTTCTTGATTAAAAACAAAAAAAGAAAAAACAGTTTTGATCCAAACTTTTGAGGGTAAGAATGGAAAGAATGTTTTAGGCAGAGGGAAGTATAGGCAGAGGAGTGCAAGTAAGTGGAAGGATGCATTCAGGATCATCAAATGGCTTGTGTGGCCAGAAGTTCTGAACAAGGACAGGAAATGGTTGGGGGATGGGAGATGGTAATGGGAGTGGGCAAGGGCTTGGTTTTGAAAGATGTGGACTGACACATTAGGGATCATGGACATTATTCTTTGGAAAATAAAACAGTATTACATGATTTTAAGAATGAGAGTGATATGATTGAGTTTATATTCTGGGAAATTCATTCTTACTAAAATTTTGAGAATGGAATTAAAGGAGATAATATTGGACATAGAATTAATTTTGGAACTATTTTGATAGAGGAATGTGACATCAATGATGATGACAGCATGTCAGACACTGCTAATCATTTCCTGTACATTTTGTGGGTTAATTCTCATGACAACTCTGAGACAGAGAATATAATTTTCCCTGTTTTATGAATGAAGACATAGATGTCACACAAAGGCTAAGAGGCTGACCTGAGATTCCACTTCAATAAGTCAAACTGTAGAGGTTGAATCTATTCTGGAGTTCAAAACACACGACCTGAAAAAAGCCAGTTCTGTAGCTCATAGATTGCTAGATCAGCAAAGCACCTATTCATTGTATTATTTTGTTTCATCTATTGACTCTTTCCAATTTTGATTAGCTTAAAATATAGCTTTTTTTTTTTTTTTTTTTTTTTTTTTTTTTTTTTTCAATTTTTTTATGTTTAAAAAATTTTTTTTTTTTTTTTTTTTTTTTTTTTTTTTTTTTTTTTTTTTTTTGCAAGGAAATTGTGGAGATAGGTGACTTGACACTGAAACTTCTCTTATCCATCCCTGGGAGGTTTACCGTGGAGTTGTAAAGAAGAAGATG
>NW_016861956.1:0-1128 GCF_001698545.2 Rhinopithecus bieti | reverse complement strand
TTTCCAAATTCTAGAGGAAACAGGCAGAGAGAAACAAACATGCTCCAAATTTTGTTCAGAGGAGTATACCTTACTCAATTATTAAAGGCTGTAAATATTTCAAAATAAGTTACAGTAACTCTAAAAAAACAAACAAGGATCAGCAACACTCCAAGCAAAAGTCAAAAGGTTGTTCCAGTCGGCCGGGCGCGGTGGCTCAAGCCTGTAATCCCAGCACTTTGGGAGGCTGAGACGGGCGGATCACAAGGTCAGGAGATCGAGACCATCCTGGCTAACACGGTGAAATCCCGTCTCTACTAAAAAAATACAAAAAAAAACTAGCCGGGCGAGGTGGCGGGCGCCTGTAGTCCCAGCTACTCGGGAGGCTGAGGCAGGAGAATGCCGTGAACTCGGGAGGCAGAGCTTGCAGTGAGCTGAGATCCGGCCACTGCACTCCAGCCTGGGCGACAGAGCGAGACTCCGTCTCAACAAAAAAAAAACAAAACAAAACAAAAAAAAGATTGCTTCAGTTTTCTGCATTCAGTTCATTTAGTTAACTCTGATTTTGTTTGATATTCGTGAACATTTTAGGTCTTTAGGAGTCCTGTATGTTTCTCCTTTACTCCAATGTCACAATCTCCAAAGTTACCAGAAACTTGTATTTGAGAGCACCTGTCAGAGCCCTATAGATTATAAACCATCTTTTGAGAAGGATTTAAACAAGACATCAATTGTCTATGAATAACAAAATATCCAGGGTAGTTACAGTTAGAAACACAATTGACAAAGAAGTTTGGTTATTTCCATGGTTTACAATAAGTTAACATACCAACCTTACTTATGATTGATAGCATATACTCAGACATTAGAATTTTAGAAATGCCATACAATTTTGGAACATGTATTAATATTATTCACCAAAATATAGCCTAAAGAAGATTGAACACTATGTTAGCAATCCCATGTACCTAAACATGTCAAATAATCCTGTTTACCTCTCTTTTGGATACTCCATGGACCCTCTGAAGCCTCCAAAAGCCAGGTGTCAGGAAAGAAAATTTTGAAGCTGAAGTTTGATTTTGAAAAGTCTGTTAAATATGTTAGAGGTTAAAAACACTTGATGTTATAAAATAGAATTCCAGATTACCA
>NW_016861954.1:0-1062 GCF_001698545.2 Rhinopithecus bieti | reverse complement strand
TTTTCTACATCAACAAACTTACAATTTTTTTTTTTCCTGAAAGCGAAACTCTGAAATTCACTCAGACAAAGCACTACCTCCCAAGGAGACATTCTAAAAAGGAAAGAAATAAAGCCCTTGTTGTGTTGTAACCCAGCGAGTTGTAGAGAAACACCACACTCTGAGACTAATTCAGGAGTCCTTTATTGCCTGTGGCCAAGAGACGGCTAGCGCTCAAAATTCTCTCAGCCCCGAAGAAGGGGCTAGATTTCCTTTTATACCTTGGTCTAAAAGGGGAGGGGGGAGCCTAGCTGAAGCAATTTTACAGAAGCAGAACAGGCAAAACGTTAAAAAGATAAATGGTTACAGAAACAGTTACAGAAAAAATAAACAGTTCCAGGTGCAGGGGCTTAAATTATCACAAAGTGATAAACCCAGGGGCTTCGAATGCATTCCCAGGAGGTGCTGGTACAGCTTGCCTCAGTATCTTATCAGTAAGTGTATTCCTGGATGTGTTTGGAGTCAGCTTTCACTAGTTATGTCCGTAAGGGAGTGGGGTAAGGGGGCTGCAAGCGAAGAAACTAAAATGGACTCTGTCCAGCTCTCTCAGCTACGAGAGACAATCGGGTTAAAACAAAGCAGGGTATCACAGTTATTAGACATTAGATATTTTGAAGGCAAGTTATTCCGACTCAGAGACAACGTATGTATAGTTCTCTAACATCAAATCTTTATACATATTCTGCTGAGGATTCAGGTATTTTTACTCCTCCAGAGAAAATTCTATGACCACACCCCTGAATGTCAACAGTTTCTGTAACAAAAATAAATAACACATTGATCATGCAGTGAAGGATAGAGTTCCTAATTTGACCCAAGATGAAATAAAAAAGTTAAGAGAAGAACTGGTTCTGACTTATGAGTAACCTGAGTTATTAAATAAGATACTTTTAAACACAGTAATATTTCAAATATATTCTCTAATTCTGTGGAAATAGAATAATATAAGATCCACAAAACTAGCAGAAATATGTACATATAAAACAAAATCTAAACAGGAATCAATAAAAGAATACACAGTTT
>NW_016861953.1:0-1063 GCF_001698545.2 Rhinopithecus bieti | reverse complement strand
TTGCTGCAAAAGTAATTGCGTGTTTTGCTATTTTGACAAAACCTGCAATTACTTTTGCACCAACCTATATCATCAGTCATGCTGTGGGATAAAGACTCAAGATTAAAGGCTTCCAACCAACCTCTTCTCCTGTGCCAGCCTAAAGGGGTCAGAAAGGAGGAAAGTAGTGCCTTTCTAACATAATCAACATTCTGCTTGGGAACCTCGAGGCTGGCTACTTTTTTCCACATTTAAATAGTCCACACTCCATAACAACACTTTGTTCTCTTGATCTTTCTCTACATGTCTACAGAGCTAGATTTCAAGTTTTTTGAGGGCTTATAAACACTGGCTTTTGACTTTTCTGTCCACTACTCTATCCTCCATCCCTAGAGTGCACAGTGTAGGTGCTTAGTGACTATCTGCTACGTTTAAGGGAGGTGCTGCTGTTGTACGTAGGCTGGTTGACTGATGGAAAGGTGACACTATGAAGAAGCATAAATCTATGAATACAGATCAAGGAGGCAGTTATCCAGGAAAAATTAGCAGCAAACCACCAAGGAAGGCTTAAACTAGATTTTAAAAAGCACAAGTCAAGAATGTACATACAAATGTGTACCAAATGAAAAAAAAAAAAGTTTAAGTTTGATACAAAAAAATACCATATAATTTTCAAGCACTTATAACGTGAAATTGTTAGAATTCTTTGCGATATGAATGCCAAAACAAAAAAAAAAAAAGTTACTATTTGTACAATTAAGCTCTGCTTTCTATCAGCACCTGCAGTAATCACCCATGAACTCAGTCTGTACTAAATCAGTGTTTGTTGTACACCAACAACTATTTTAAAGTCTTTCTAAAGATAGAAAATGATCAGCTTTGGCCCTTACCCTTTAAGAAAGATAAGTACAAAACCATGAAGAGCTTTAACTATAATCACTTAAAAGACTTTGTAATTCATTAGTTTAGGGCCACTCAATAATAAAGGCTAAAATTATTATAGTAGCTATACTCCAACATAACATGTTACCTGTCTTGAGCAGATCAGTGATGCCATAACACACATGTGTGGTGTCAAGAAGAG
>NW_016861952.1:0-1061 GCF_001698545.2 Rhinopithecus bieti | reverse complement strand
GCAGAGAACAGCTGTGTAGTAGCACATCAAGGTCATTAATGTTTGCCAAGTGCTGGCTCTGTAGCTCCTATGGAAGCTTCAGAGGAGGATCTGACATGTTCCAGGCCTAAGGAGTTTTTTGTTTCTGGGGTTTTTTTTTTTTTTAGTTTGAGACAGAGTTTCACTCTTGTTGCCCAGCTACAGTGCAATGGCGCGATCCTGGCTCACTGCAACCTCCGCCTCCCAGGTTCAAGCAATTATCCTGCCTCAGCTTCCAGAGTAGTTGGGATTACAAGCATGCACCGCCATACCAGGCTAATTTTGTATTTTTAGTAGAGACAGGGTTTCTCCGTGTTGGTCAGACTGGTCTTGAACTCCCCACCTCAGGTGATCCACCTGCCTTGGCCTCCCAAAGTGCTGGGATTACAGGCATGAGCCACCACGCCTGGCCTAGTTTTTAATCTAGCTGGGGATGCAAAAGATAAACATAACAAACAACTATATTGCAGTGTATCTATTCTTTGTTTTCTTAAACACTGTCACAGAGACAAAAATATTCCCAGATGGGAAAGAGATCAATAATGCTCAAAGATAATCCATGAAATTCTCTCTCTCAAGAAAGACCATAAAAAGTATGAAAAGTTGTTATTTACACATAGTGAGAAAAGCAAAATAATTGGTGTCTCAGCCCATCTGGGATCCTGAAAATTATGAGGACAGACAATTATGAAACTACTGCTCCCTTTTCAGACATTATTGGAACAGCATTTGAAGGGTATTCTTTATTTGGAAGCTTTTTTTCCCCCCCTTTTCTCCTTTTCTTTTTTTTTTTTTTTTTGAGATGGGGTTTTACTCTTGTTGCCCAGGCTGGAGTGCAATGGCGTGATCTTGGCTCACTGCAACCTCTACCTCCCGGGTTCAAGCAATTCTCCTGCCTCAGCCTCCCAAGTAGCTGGGATTACAGGCACCCATCACCATGCCCAGCTAATTTTTTTTATTTTTAGTGGAAATGGGGTTTCACCATGTTGGCCAGGCTGGTCTCAAACTCCTGACCTCAGGTGATCCACCAATCTCAGTCTCCC
>NW_016861951.1:0-1060 GCF_001698545.2 Rhinopithecus bieti | reverse complement strand
AAAAAAAAACAAAAAAAAAAACAAATAAATAAATAAATAAATAATTGCTTGGGAAATTAATTACCCTCTAATTGTTAACTTTCTATCCAACAGTAAAATTGCCTCTTTTCCATTAACTTTGTAAAGTCATTTGCTTGTTGGGAAAAAATCCAATCATACTTTTCTTTTAACTAAAATGTAATGTCAAAGTTTTGGTTATATTTTTGAAACTCTAAAGCCTTTTATGTTATTTATTTATTTTTTAATTCTAGATGGAAGCTGTATCCAAGGATGCTCCGGAATGTTGCTGAAACAGATCTGTCGACTTCTGTTTTAGGACAGAGGGTCAGCATGCCAATATGCGTGGGGGCCACGGCCATGCAGCGCATGGCTCATGTGGATGGCGAGCTTGCCACTGTGCGAGGTAGGAGGAAGATTGTCACCACAGGGAGAGAAGGGGGCTAACGTTTATCAACTTCCTTCTCTGAATGCACCAAGCTAACATGTTCCTTGATGTTTTTACACTCAGAAACATTAAGCTCATAAACTCTATCATCAAAATGCTTGTTCTTACATGTCCTGATCCTCTTCTTTCCAGCTGTGTGACTGGGCAAGATACTCTCTCTCTGCATTGGTTTCCTTGGCAATGGGGACAAAAACTCTACCTGCCTCATTAGGTTATGGTGAGGATTGAATGAGTTCAGGTATACAAAGTTCTGGCTCAGAAACTGTTGGTTATATTGTGGGTATTAATAACACTGTCTCAGGAAATGGATCTCTGACAAGTAGACTTGCCCAAGGTCACAGCTAGGTAGTTACAGAATTGGAATTCAGCCCTGTGGCTACCGTATCTCAAAACCCTCCTGCTTCCCCCAAATCAAAGTTGTTCTCACAGCCAAAGAGTACATGGAGCAATGTGGTTGGTTATGTTTTCTTCCATGGTTTTGGATCATGATTCTTTGTTATGGATGAGTTATATTCCCAATAGAGCAGTTCCAGCTGCCTTAGGAGGGAGTGATGAGAAAATCAAATAAGATGTAAAGAAATCTCTTGGCCGGGCGCGGTGGCTCAAGCCTGTAAT
>NW_016861950.1:0-1062 GCF_001698545.2 Rhinopithecus bieti | reverse complement strand
CACGAACAAAGCACATGTTAGCCAGCTGGAGGATAACATAACATGGGTGAGTGGGAGAGAGAAGCAAAGTGCCTCTGTTGACAGCCCCAGAAGCAGAAGCGCATCCCCAGAAGTATTCATCCCAGAAGAAATGGAGTGGGCCTGGCTCAGTTCAGGGAGGAAGCTCTGCCTGGAAAGGGGGCACCCTACCCTCTCGCTCTTCATTCAGCCCAGCATCTGGTCACATCTTCTGTCACTCAGGGCTGGAGGGGGCGGGGCCTTGAACGTTATCCAATCAGGGATGCTGGGCTGGAGACCGTCCAATCAGGCACGTAGCTGGAGCAGACAGGGCGGCTTCTGGGATTTGGCGCGGCCTTTGTCTCTCGCTTCGACGGAAGCTGCAGGTCTAGTCCGTGTGCTTTATGTTGTCTGCTGCTAGATAGAGGTCCAGCCTCTGTGGCCCTGCGAACTGCGGGTATTGGGAAATCCATAGCGAAGATGTCAGGGGACCCTGGAGGCCTAGAAATGGTAAGAATGCCGGTCCGACATCCTGAGAGAGGGAACGGGGCTGGTTGGAACCGGTGGGAAGTGGCTGTGTTGGGACTCAGGCCTCCTCGCAGTCAGCTTCACAATCTGCGCCCGGAGTTCTTGCCCAGCTCGACCTCAGTCCCCTTCAGCCATAAGATGGCGTCTACGGTGACGGCCAGGCCCGGGCGTCCTGTCTCTTTCCTGCAATGTGTGCCCTGGCCTGGAGCCCTCTCTGGACAGCTTTGCACCCGCAGCAGCGCGTCTCTCCCAGATTGTGCAGGGACCAGGAAGGATCGTCAGGGAAGAATCCTGACTCGGGAAGCGGGTTCATGAAGGAAGAGCTTTGATCCAAGGCGTTCCCAATTCCTCTTTCCTTCTGTTAAAAATTTATGGGAGTCACCGCCAAAATATTAACGAATTTAATTAAGAATGATTCTAAAATTGTAGAGCACTCAACTATGGGGTGTGGTTGTTATCCATGGGACGGGCTTGAAGGAAAGACTTAGAAGATGCATGATGCGGAAACCCAAATTCAAAAATCGGTTAGTTACAGGT
>NW_016861949.1:0-1130 GCF_001698545.2 Rhinopithecus bieti | reverse complement strand
CAAAGTGCTGGGATTACAGGCGTGAGCCACCGTGCCCAGCCTTCTTTGTGATTTTTAAAAAACACTCTGTCACCCAGGCTAGAATGCAGTGGCAGGATCATACATAGCTCACTGCAGCCTCGAACTCCTAGGCTCAAGCCATCCTCCCACCTCAGCCTCCTGAGTAGCTGGGACTACAGGTGTGCACCACCATGCTTGGCCAACCTTTTATTTTATTTTGTGGAAATGAGGTTTTGTTATGTGTCCCAGGCTGGTCTTGAACTCTTGATCTCAAACAATCCTCCTGCCTCAGCCTCCCAAAGTACTGGGATTACAGGTGTCAGCCACCACACCTGGTCTTCTCTGTGACTTTTAAAAAATTAATCTACTTTTAAAGCAAGGTTAATCCTGAGCACCTTGTTCTAGCTATGTCTCTTCTATGAAGCAATGGGAGGCCTCACCTTCAATGAGTAAAGAGTCCTGGGGAGGAACCACATTGCTGAGAATTAAAATACTTGGGCTGACACATCCCCCTGTATGTTTCAGAGGCATGACACAATGTTAAAACTTGTGATCCTCTCCATATACAAATCTGTACCATCTCTAATCTCCTCCAACCAGGAGAAAGGCTTCTCTATCCATTCCATTGCTCAAGTCATGAATCTTGGACCTAGTCTACCAACTCCTCTTCCCTTACCCTCTCACCCGCCACCTCTAATGGAGAACCAGATATTGCCCATTCTGCCATCCCAATTTTCTTTCACTTCTGTGCACTTGGCACCATCCCCATCCTCCTGCCCAACTCCTAGCCATCAGTTTCACTTCTCTGAATTACTGCAAGAACCTTCAACCTGGTCTCTCTGCTTCTACTCTTGTTTCTTTCCAATCCTTTCCCCACACAGTCAGCCAGATCTGACAAAACCCCTCAGGTCAGGTGAACACCTTACTTTATATCTTTCCAATAGTTTCCCATTGCACTTGCAATAAAATACAGAATTCTTAATGTGGCCTACGAGGCCACATGTGTTCTGTCTGCTGCCTCCTCTGGGCTGTCAGCAACTTTGTTCCTCTGGCTCTGAAACTGGCCTTCCCATGGTCTCTGAAGGTTTGCCAATCAAAAAATTCACAAAAATCTATGTATTTAGAAAGAA
>NW_016861948.1:0-1130 GCF_001698545.2 Rhinopithecus bieti | reverse complement strand
GTGTTGGCTTTGGGACTGCCCCAGGTGTACGCGAGGATGGGAAACAAGTTGGCACTGAACTTGACAGCAGGAGAATATTAAAGTCATGTTTGGTACCAAGAGGGCTCTGTGTGTTGTCTCAGGTGTCACTGAGGGCATAAGAGTGTCCTGCTTCAGGAGGGCATAAGAGTGGCACCATCTAGGGTCTGAGGTTGGTCCCAGTGGGCTCTGACAGGAGCATGAGGCAGGTGTGATATTGGTCCTGTGTGAGCCTCAGCCAGACCCTGTGAGGGGCCCTAGATGGCCACAGGACAGGCTCTGATGTTTGGAGCTTCCAGGGTTGCACCTGTCCTCAGGGTCACCAACTTTGGACAAATGGAGATGGATGAGGTTGGCACCCCAGGACTGACATCTTGCTCAAAGTGTTCTAGGATGCTGAGCTCTGAGACCTGTGTGGAGGGAACAAAGGTCAGAGAACAATGTGGAGAGAGGAAGGCTGTTTGTTGATTTTGGAGGGGAAGAGGTGGGAAGGAGGATTAGCACCAGCTGGTCTGACATCAATCCCTCTAATCCTGGTCACCAGCCTGCACCTGGGCTGGCCCCAAGCCTGGGTCCCTCCTTTTCCTTCTTGTTTCTTAGAAAGGTGGGAGATAGAAATCTGGGGACTCTGTTTCTCAGTGAGGTTGGCACTAGGAAGTGCAATGAGTGGTCAGCAGGCTGCCATGACCTGGCCAGGGAGGGGTGGGGAGAGACAGGCTGGGAGAACTCTAGTATTTGTGGACATAGAGGTCAATCGATGTCGGACTTATTGATTACCCTGGAGCATGCAGTGAGAGAATCGTGTCTGAAATCATCCGGGAGGGACTTGTCCCATTGGGCAGTGTCTTGGGTACAGGCTTTCAGAGTGAGTTAGTGGCAAACCCAGGAAGATCCCTTTTCTTTGCTGGGCTTCAGTTTCCCTTTCTGGATGGATGCAACAATGATTAAGGTCTGGATTGGAATCCTAACCTTATCCCTTCTTTGTTGTGTGGCTTTGAACAGTTGACTTTATCTCTGTGAGCCTTATGGAGCCAAGAACAGCTCCTACCTCTTTGGCTATTTAGGGGAGAAGTATATGTGTTGATGCAGATGAGGTACATGGCAGTAAGTGT
>NW_016861947.1:0-1129 GCF_001698545.2 Rhinopithecus bieti | reverse complement strand
CCCCCTTGCTTCTCACTCTGACCCCACATTCCCTCAGGAACCCAGAGTCCTCCCCTCCATCAGTCCTGGGCATCCCTCACTTCCCACCGTCCAATGTCCCCAGAAATTCAGATGGCCAGAGCTGCTGTGCTGTGCCCTGCATGCTTCCAGGCACCCAGGGGTCTCCTTCAGACCTGGCCACCCGCCCTCCCTGTTCTATCCCACCTCGTCCATACCTAGGGAGCCAGGCATCCTGGTTTCCAGCCTACAGTGAGGAGGAAGAGCTGCACCCGGCGGGGAAGAAGGACTGGAGGGAGTCCAGGTTCTCCCAGGTGATCTCTGCGTGGAGTGGGCTTGGTTCTGAGCAGCAGGAAGGACCAGTCCTGCAGACAGAGCCACGTGGGTGAAACCTCGGGAGCAGTGAGAGAATCCTCCGTGCACAGAGGCCGCCTGACCCCCAGCACGCCTCCCAGCCCCGTGCTGATAAAACAGCGCATCCGTCATCTCTCCTGCCCTGGGACAGGTGCTTCACGATTCCTTTTTTCCCCTTTGCTGGATTCAGGACAAACCCATTGCAATCCTGGGTTCATCATTTCTCCCTCAGTCGCAGAGAAAATTACCAGGGAGGAGCATCCATCCTCTCGGGGGGGGGAGGGGGGCAGCCGCCTCGTGAGGAATAGCAGCCTTCACGAGTCAGAGCACCGTGGTCCTGAGGAGAATTCCAGTCCTTCCTCTTAGATGCAGAATCATATGTCATCATCACTACTGAGACTGGGTCTTGCTCCGTTGCCCAGGCTGGAGGGCAGTGGTGTGATCTTGGCTCACTGCAATCTCCGCCTCCTGGGTTCAAGCAATCCTCCCATCTCAGTCCCCCCAAGTAGTTGGGACCACAGGTGTACACCACCTCATCTGGCTAATTTTTCTATTTTTTGAGATAGTGTCTCATATCACTCTGTTGTCCAGGCTGGAGTGCAGTGGTGCAGTCTCAGCTCACTGCAGCCTCTGCCTCCCAAGTAGCTGGGACTACAGGCATGTGCGACCATGCCCAGCTAATTTTTGTATTTTTTGTAGAGACGGGGTTTCACTGTGTTGGCCAGGCTCGTCTCAAACTCCTGACCACAGCTGATCCGCCTCAGCCTCCCAAAGTGCT
>NW_016861946.1:0-423 GCF_001698545.2 Rhinopithecus bieti | reverse complement strand
GAGAAATCGCTTTGTGATGTGTTAATTCATCTCACTGACTAACATGACTCCTTTCATTGATCTCTTTCGTGGCAATGTTTTGGGGTAAACTGAGAAGTCATATTTTGGATTGCCTTGAAGAATATGGAGACTAAAGAAGTATCCTCAGATTAAAACTAGAAAGAATCTTTCTGAGAAAGTCCTTTGTGATGTGTGAATTCGTCTCACAGAGTTACACCTTTCTTTTCATGGAGTAGTTTACTAACACTGTTTTCGTGGAATCTCCAAAGGGGTATTTGGGAGTGCTATGAGGCCTATAGTGAAAAGGAATTATCCTCAGATAAAATTAGAAGGAAGCTTTCTGAGAAGCTGCTTTGTGATGTGTGAATTCACCTCACAGTGTTACACTGTACTTTTCATTGAAAAGCTTGCTAACACTGTTTT
>NW_016861945.1:0-1127 GCF_001698545.2 Rhinopithecus bieti | reverse complement strand
GAGTCTTGCTGTTGCCCAGGCTGGAGTGCAGTGGTGCGATCTTGGCTCACTTCAACCTCTGCCTCCCAGGTTCAAACCATTCTCCTGCCTCAGCCTCCCAGGTAGCTGAGACTACAGGCATGCACCACCACGCCCAGCTAATTTTCTTTTTGTTTTTTTGGTAGAGATGGGGTTTCATCATGCTGGCCAGGCTAGTTTTGAACTCCTGACCTCAAGTGATCCTCCCGCCTCAGCCTCCCAAAGTGCTGGGATTACAGATGTTAGTCACCACACCCAGCCGAATTTGACTATTTTAGATTCCACGTATAAGTGAGCTTATACATTTCTCTTTCCTTGTCTGACTTGTTTCACTTATTAGCATAATGCTCTCAAGGTCCATCCGTGTTGTCACCAATGGCAGGATTTCCTTCTTCTTTTTAATGACTGTATATAATGGCAAAAACTGCAATTACTTTTGCACCAACCTAATATTTACATATATACACATGCACATAAACACACACACACACACACACACACACACACAATTTATCCATTAATTCATCAATGGACATTTAAGTTGTTTCCATGTCCTGGCTATAGTGAATAATGGTGCAATGACCATAGGAGTGCAGATATATCTGAAGCTACTATTTTCATTTCCTTAGGATATACACCCAAAAGATGGGTTGCTGGATCATAAGATGGTTCTATTTTCAATATTTTGAGGAACCTCCATACTGTTTTCTATACTGGCCCTATCAAATTTCATTTTCACCAGTAGCGTACAATGGTCCCTTTTCTCCACATCCTGTGAACGCTTTTAATCTTGTCTTTTTGATAACAGCTAACCTAACAGATGTGAGGTAATATCTCTTTGTGGTTTTGATCTGATTTCCCTGATGACTAGTGATGCTAAGCACTTTTCATGTGCCTATGTACCTGTTGGTCATTTATCTTTCTTTGAAACAATGTCTATTCAGGTCATTTGCCCATTTTTAAATGAGTTTTTTTTTTTTTTTTTTTTTTTTTTTTTTTTTTTTTTTGCTATTGAGTTGTATGAGGAGTTCCTGATATATTTTGGATATTAAATCCTAATGGGACATATGGTTTGCAAATATTATCACCACTTCATAAGTTACCTTTTC
>NW_016861944.1:0-425 GCF_001698545.2 Rhinopithecus bieti | reverse complement strand
TTTCCCCCTAGGATCTCTCTGAGGTTATTTCCTTTTCAGGATATTCTAAAGAGCGTTTCCAAATGTCCTTCCTCAGACTCCATGGAAACAGTGATATCAAACTGCTCAATCCAAAGAATGATTTAACTCTATGAGATGAATACAAACATCACAAAAGAGTTGTGCAGAAAGCTGCTCTCCAATTGTCGATGGAAGATATTTCCTTGCTCCACACAGGCCTCTGGTTGCCATTTACTATCCCTTCACAGAACCCTCAAAGACAGACTTTCAAACAGGGAAATGTAGAGTAAGCTTTAACCCAGTGAAAAGAATGGACATGTCAGAGAGCAGTTTCTTCGAGTGCTTCTTTCTGTTTTTTATTGGGCACCATTTCACTTTTTGCCATAGTCTTCAATGTGCTCTGAATATCACTCTTTTGGTTTTAC
>NW_016861943.1:0-425 GCF_001698545.2 Rhinopithecus bieti | reverse complement strand
TGGCTCTTGGATCATGTTCTTGTGTAATCACGTGAGACTGACCGGCGCGTGGCATTGTGGGCAACGTAGTCTAACGGCCGCGACTGGTTCGTAGGTTTTGCGTGAGGCTGCGGGAAGGGAACCAGGGGAGAGCGGCGGTGAGACGGGGGAGACGAGGGACTTGAAGACTAGGAGGGAAGAAACAGCGAGGTGAGGTGCGAAGAGCAGTGCCAGAACTTTGTATCCCAGGCCCATCTCCTCCCCGCTTCGTTTTCCTCGTTTGCTATTAGAATAATATTTCTCACCGCCTACCTGTGCCTGGACCCGGAAGGGTTGCCTCTGGGGACGGGAATTCGAACTGGCGCTGGTGGCATGTGAAGGGAAAGACGTGATGAGAAAGACCAAAAGTTATCTTACTGACAGTTAATTTCTTGGAATGTGGAGTT
>NW_016861942.1:0-425 GCF_001698545.2 Rhinopithecus bieti | reverse complement strand
GGTATTCAGTGGAACCTTCATACCCCTTTCATCCTCAGTCATCAGGAAAGGTAGAATGGACTAATGGTCTTTTAAAAACACACATCACCAAGCTCAGCCTCCAACTTAAAAAGGACTGGACAGTACTTTTACTACTTGTCCTTCTCAGAATTCAGACCTGTCCTGGGATTGCTACGGGGTACAGCCCATTTGAGCTCCTGTATGGATGCTCCTTTGTATTAGGCCCCAGTCTCATTCCAGACACCAGCCCAACTTGAACTGCACCCCAAAAACTTGTCATCCCTGCTGTCTTCTGTCTAGTCATACTCCTTTTTACCATTCTCAACTACTAGTAAATACTCTGCCCTTGTTTACACTGCCAGTTTACACTTCTCCTTCAAACCATCATAACTGATATCTCTTGGTTTTACCTCAAACCGCCAGCC
>NW_016861941.1:0-507 GCF_001698545.2 Rhinopithecus bieti | reverse complement strand
CAAAGGAAATATCCTTAGACAAAACTAGAAAGAAGCGACCTGAGAAACTGCTTTGTGATATGTGAACTTACTTGACAGTGTTACACCATTCTTTTCATTGAGTTGTTTGAAAACACTGATTTCGTGGAATCTGCAAAGGGATATTTGGGAGGGTATTGAGGCCTAAGTTGAAAAAGGAAATATCCTCACACCAAAATTAAAAAGATGGTTTCTGGGGAACTGTTCTGTGATTTGTGAATTCATCTCACAGAGGTACATGATTATTTTCATGGAGCAGTTTGATAGCACTGTTTTTGGGGAATCTGAAATGTGATATTTCGGATCGCATTGAAGCCTATGTTGACAAAGGAAATATCCTCAGATATAAACTAGAAAGAAGCTTTCTGAGAAATTTCTTTGTAATGTGTGAATTCATCTCACAGAATTACACCTTTTTTTCCAAGGAGACGTTTGCTGCCACTGTTTTCGTGTAATCTGCTAAGAGATATTTGGGAGCACATTGAGGGC
>NW_016861940.1:0-423 GCF_001698545.2 Rhinopithecus bieti | reverse complement strand
CACACACACACACACAACAAAAACCCTAAAAGCCTTTTAGCACATGTACCACCCCTAGAATTTCCAGTAAACCAGGACCAGCCTGAAGATCATGTTCTCATCGAAAGGTGGAAAGAAGAAAACTCGAGCCAGCCTGGGAAGGACCCTACCTTGTGCTGCTAACCACCAAGACTGCTGTTCGTACAGCAAAAAAAAAAAGGATGGACTCATCACACCCGAGTCAAGAAAGTGCCACCCCTCCAGAGTCATTGGCCATAGTCCCAGGGGAAAACCCTACCAAACTAAAGCTAAGAAAACTTTAACTCTTTTCATCCATTCTATTACTCTTTCTTGTTTCCTCGTTCTATTGTTGACCATCTAGTTATTAATATAATCAAGTCAATTTCACCTCCAACTATTGCATTTAATGCTTGCCTTGTTATA
>NW_016861939.1:0-507 GCF_001698545.2 Rhinopithecus bieti | reverse complement strand
CAAAGGAAATATCCTTAGACAAAAACTAGAAAGAAGCGACCTCAGAAACTGCTTTGTGATGTGTGAATACATTTGACAGTGTTACACCATCCTTTTCATTGAGTTGTTTGAAAACACGGATTTCGTGGAATTTGCAAAGGGATATTTGGGAGGGCATTGAGGCCTAGGTTGAAAAGGAAATATCCTAGCACCAAAACTAAAAAGATGGTTTCTGAGGAACTGCTCTGTGATTTGTGAATTCATCTCACAGAGTTACACGATTATTTTCATGGAGCAGTTTGATAGCACTGTTGTTGCGGAATCTGAGATGGGATATTTTGGATCACATTGAAGCCTATGTTGACAAAGGAAATATCCTCAGATATAAACTAGAAAGAAGCTTTCTGAGAAAGTTCTTTGTGACGTGTGAATTCATCTCACAGAATTACACCTTTCTTTCCAAGGAGACGTTTGCTACCAGTGTTTTTGTGTAATCTTCTAAGGGATATTTGGAAGCACATTGAGGGG
>NW_016861938.1:0-543 GCF_001698545.2 Rhinopithecus bieti | reverse complement strand
GATTACTTATCCCCTCTGCATACCTCAACGTGCCCCTGAGTTTCTGCTAACCCTTACCAACCTGCTTGCGGCGCAACCACCGCCCGTGGAGTCTCTCTGCAAAAAAAAGACACCCTGGGCCGGAGTCTGGGGCTCTAACCGCCATCGGGGGACAGCGTGGGGGGGGGAGCTGGTGTCTTCTTGGAAGAAAGATGCCTCATTGGGAGAACCCAGCACCTGCTCAAGTCTCGCTGATTCTCCATTCTGCCTGCCCCAAAGTCCCCTGACTTTCTGTTTGACCGCACAGGACCGTTTGCAGCCTCGCCACTGTCGTACGTGGGGCTCCCCCGCAAGAGACACAGACCCCGTGGGCCAGAGACTGAAGCTCTGTCCCTCACCCGGGGAAAGCCCTTGGGGTCTAGGGGAAGGGGGAGGCCTCCCTGGGACGACCCAGCACCTGCTTAGGCCTCGCCGCTTCTCCCCTCTGCCTGCCTCAATGTCCCCCTGAGTTTCTGCCCACCCACACAGGCCCGCATGAAGCTCTGCTGCCATCTGTGAGGACCC
>NW_016861937.1:0-220 GCF_001698545.2 Rhinopithecus bieti | reverse complement strand
TCATTATTTTTCCTTCTTGGTATATCCCAGAGGTGTTGAAGTTCAAATGGGCTGACTTTCACAACAGACCCATGAGAAACATGTCTGACAAATATATGCTCCTTTTTACTCGTTCATTCAACAGGTATTAAAGGGAGCCTAGTCTGTGTCAGCCACCATCTGGCAGTATGTACCATAATAGTGAGCAAAATCAGTATGACCTCATGGAACTAATCATCAA
>NW_016861936.1:0-1134 GCF_001698545.2 Rhinopithecus bieti | reverse complement strand
TGATGGCCTGAAGGTCAAGTGCTCTGAGATCCTTCAGTTGCCTGGGTAGAGAATGGAAAGTCTAATTAACTTCAGACTTTTTTAAAAAAATCCAGTTCTCATGTTAAAAATATAAGGGTAACCACTAAGAACATAAATAAGCCTGTGGTCCCAGCATCCTGAGAAGCCGAGGTGGGCAGAACACCTGAGCCCAGGAGTTCAAGACCAGGATGGGCAACACAGGAAGATCTTCTCTCTATAAAAATTCGCTGGGAGGCCGGGCGCGGTGGCTCAAGCCTGTAATCCCAGCACTTTGGGAGGCCAAGATGGGCGGATCACGAGGTCAGGAGATCGAGATCATCCTGGCTAACACTGTGAAACCCCTCTCTACTAAAAAAATACAAAAAACTAACCGGGCGTGGTGGTGGGCGCCTGTAGTCCCAGCTACTCGGGAGACTGAGGCAGGAGAATGGCGTAAACCCGGGAGGCAGAGCTTGCAGTGAGCTGAGATCCGGCCACTACACTCCAGCCTGGGCGACAGAGCAAGACTTCGTCTCAAAAAAAAAAATTCGCTGGGCGTGGGGGCACGCATCTGTAGTCCCATTTACACTGGAAGCTGAGACGGGAAGATCGCCTGAGCCCAGGAGGTCAAGGCTGCAGTGAGCCGTGATTACACCACTGTCCTCTAGCCTGGACAACAGCGCAAGAACTTGTCTAAAAAAAAGAACATAAATGGAATGTATAACTTCAAAACCAGAAGAGGAAAGATTTAAAAAATGAAACAAAAAAAAGCTTTATCAATCTGATGGAGGGCAGAAAAGGAGGATAAAGGCACAAAGATAAGGCACAGGAAATTAAAAAATACAAAAGAATTTGAATCTAACAGTCGCCTCGACAAATTAAAGAGATCAAACTCATCTGTTAAAAGAAAGAGTTGCTGAGATTAAATTAAACACTGAAAACGAGCAATGTGGTGTTTCTAAAAGCAATAAAATGCAACAATGGGAAAGGCTGGGAGCAGGAGAGAAAAAGACACAGTAGGCAAAGTCTAACTTTAAAGAAGCTGGTGTAGCAACAATCATAGCAAACAAAATGGGCTGTAAAGCAAAAAGCAGTATTCACTCAGAAGAAAGTTCACTAGGCCGGGCGCGGTGG
>NW_016861935.1:0-220 GCF_001698545.2 Rhinopithecus bieti | reverse complement strand
GAGACGAAGTCTCATTCTGTCGCCCAGGCTGGAGTGCAGGCACGTGATCTCAGCTCACGGCAAGCTCCACCTCCCAGGTTCATGCCATTCTCCTGCCTCAGCCTCCCGAGTAGCTGGGACTACGGGCGCCCATCACCACGCCCAACTAACTTCTTTTTCTAGTTTTAGTAGAGACAGGGCTTCACCGTGTTAGCCAGGATGGTCTCGATCTCCTGACCTC
>NW_016861934.1:0-248 GCF_001698545.2 Rhinopithecus bieti | reverse complement strand
TGTCAACAAAATAAAACAAAATAAAACAAAAAACAAATTTTATATGAGATCTTAATTGTCTCTAACTTTCTAATATCCTGTCATTTATGAAATGAACCAGCATGCCCTGCATGTTCCCTGGAACTTAATATAAAACAAAATTAAATAAATGAAAGAAAACTAGAAAGACTTTCTTTTCTTAGAGGTGAGGATATAGTAACAGAAATGTGTGCCATACTTTATTTAAGACATTTTGTAATTACAAATCA
>NW_016861933.1:0-437 GCF_001698545.2 Rhinopithecus bieti | reverse complement strand
TTTTAAGTAATTTCCATTGGTTAGCTGCAGGCAAAAGTATTTTTCCTTCTTTGGTGGCTAGCCATCCTGAGGGGAGGAAACTATATCCTCGTGAGGTTCCCCTTTCTATTTCTCTTGCTGAGTACTGGGGCTTGGTTTCCCAGAGGGAATTACCCCATACTAGGGGTCCTTCTATAAGCATTTCTGCTGGAGGGTCCTGCCTTGTGGCTCTTTTGGCTTCAATATCCGCTTGGCAGTTCCCTTCTATTTCCCTTTCCTTTCCTTTCTGATGACCCCGGCAGTGTAAGACTGCCACCTCTTTAGGTTTCTGTACAGCTAATAATAATCTCCTAGTGGCTTATTGATGTTTGATAAGTGTTCCCTCGTAAGTTAGGAACTGCCTTTCTCTCCATATTGCTGTATGGGCATGGAGGACTAGGTGAGCATACTTAGAGTCT
>NW_016861932.1:0-437 GCF_001698545.2 Rhinopithecus bieti | reverse complement strand
ATGATGTAACTCTGTCACATAAATTGATCCATCACAAAAGAGTTTCCCAGGAAGCTTCTTTCTAGTTTTTGTCTGAGGATATTTCCTTTTCACCATAAGCTTCAATGCATTCCGAAATGTCCCATTGCAGAGTCCAAGAAAACAGTGTTAGTAAACTGCTCAATGAAAAGAACAGTGTTACTCTGTGAAATCAATTCACACATCACAAACCAATCTCTCAGAAAGCTTCTTTTTGTTTTATTATCTGAGGATATTTCCTTTGTCACCATAGGATTCAATGTGCTACCAAATAACCTGTTGCAGATTCCACAAAAACAGGGTTATCAAACTCAACATAAAGGACGGTGTAATCTGTTAGATGAATTCACACACCACAAAGAACTTTCTCAGAAAGCTTCTTTGTAGTTTTAAACTGAGAATATTTACTTTGTCATCAA
>NW_016861931.1:0-436 GCF_001698545.2 Rhinopithecus bieti | reverse complement strand
AGGCTGAAGTGCGGTGGTGCAATCTTGGCTTACTGCAACCTCCACCTCCCAGGCTTAAGCAATCTTCCCATCTTAGCCTCCCAAGTAGCTAGAACTAGTAGGGGCATGCCACCGTGCTGGGCTAATTTTTGCATTTTTTTTTTTTTTTTTTTTTGGAAAAACTGGGTTTCACCATGTTGGCCAGACTGGTCTCTAACTCCTAGGCTTAAGCAATCTGCCCACCTTGGCCTCCCAGATTGCTGGGATTACAAGTGTGAACCACTGCACCAGGTCAGGCACACTTTGAAAAGGAAACAAGAGCTGCAGGCAAATGCCAACCTGTTCTGTTCTTGGGGATCTTTCCCTTAAGCTTTCCCTACACAGGACAGAGGTGAAGATCACCATAATCATTGCTAAACATGGACAATCTTTACCTCTTCAGATCACTGTCACATAC
>NW_016861930.1:0-490 GCF_001698545.2 Rhinopithecus bieti | reverse complement strand
GAGTTTTAACATACTGAGTTGAAAAGCAAATAAGTAGTATATCTCAATACTTAGATAATTGAATTTTTCTTGTACTTTTAGAATGGAATCCCACACTGTCTCTTTGGATGAAGTGCAGTGGTGGAATCTTATCACACTGCAGTGCCCTGCCTCCCATGTTCAAGTGTTTAGTATTCTCAGCTTCTTGAATAGCTGAGATTACAGGTGCACCCCAGCACACCTGAGGGGTTTTCATCATATTGGCCACTTTTGTCTGAAATTCCTAGCCCCAAGCACTCTGCCTGTCTTGGCTTTTAAAAGTACTGGAATTATAGGTGTGAGCCACTATGCCTGGCTGACGTTTGGCTACATTTCCAATTGAGAAGAACATTCATCAGGCAAAACACTATTTTTTACATCATATTTGATGAGTTTACAAGAGAAGTATTGTTTTGAAAATCATAACGTGAAAAGACATCATCTAAGTGCACGTTATTATTTTCAAATGTCT
>NW_016861929.1:0-540 GCF_001698545.2 Rhinopithecus bieti | reverse complement strand
GCCACCATCTTGGGAGCAGCCGGCCACCATCTTGGGAGCTCTAAGAGCAAAGACTTGCTGGTAACAATATGGAAAATAGGATGAAGTACTACATCTATCACATATTTCCAACTAAATACCCTGGACAAGAGAACATAGAGATGAAGGAGCAAGAAAATTCAAAGAAATAGTTCTGTAAATTATGCCAGACTCATAAAATATCGTAAATACAGGAAGCACAATAAATGCAGAGAAAAATATATGCTAATAAATCAACAAATAGTCACATGTATTTTATTGCATTTTTTAAAAGAGTATTTAAACTCAGTTTGAGAAAAAGCATACCTTAGCCATATCTGTCATATAAGAATACATTCTTCATGAAAATGGACAAAGTGACAGTGGATTTAGCATTTGGCATGTGTATGTAATATAATATTGTTTTCTTTCTGTTTCTCATTAGTTTTCTTGGTTGGTTTTCACTGCAAGTTTCTTTGAAGTGAATGACATGATCATACTCAGGGTCAGCTTTCATTGTTAAAATTTAAACAAAGTCCTGGG
>NW_016861928.1:0-220 GCF_001698545.2 Rhinopithecus bieti | reverse complement strand
CCCTTCCCTTCCCTTCCCTTCCCTTCCCTTCCCTTCTCTTCTCTTCTCTTCTCTTTCTTTCTTTTTTTCTTTCTCTCTTTCTCTCTCTCTCTCTTTCTTCCTTCCTTTCTTTCTTTCTTTCTTTCTTTCTTTCTTTCTTTCTTTCTTTTTCTTTCTTCCTTCCTTCCTTCCTTCCTTCCTTCCTTCCTTCCTTCCTTTCTTCCTTCCTTTCCTTTCTTTC
>NW_016861927.1:0-1258 GCF_001698545.2 Rhinopithecus bieti | reverse complement strand
AAAAAAAAAAAAAAGGCGGGGTGGGGGGTCTTTCTCTCCCCTGGGGCTCTGAGTAGACACCCTCGCCGACCATAAAAATTCCAATCAGCATATCCAAAATAAATAAATAAATGAAAATCCATCTTCTGGCAAGGATGCAGCTAGGGGTTGAAGAAGTGGAGGCGGGGGAGGCGACGATGACTGCTCTAGTCCCTCGCTGGCCGTGGTACCGGGAAAGAAGAGACGCCTGCACTCATCTGGCCAACCCCGTCTGGGGTGGCCAGGGAAGGGGTGTCAGCTGGATGAGGGGGACCGGGCTTCTCCTGGCGGGTTGGGACAGGAGAGGAAGACATGGAACCAGACACTGGCTTCTTACTCTATCAGCTGGACAAGTTGGAGAGGGATCTAGAGGGAAGAGCCAGGGGTACAAACACACATTCCTTACTTTCTCTGGAGGGTCGTGGCCGGGCTGGTGCTGGTACTAGTGCTGTGGCCTCCGCCGGCGCCGGGACTGGAGCTCCTGGATGCGCCACGGCTCAGCTGGCCCCGCTCCCGCGGTGGCCGCGGCCCCACGCCCACCGCCGCCGAATAGCCCGCTTCCTTCTCGCGGCCCGGGTGCGCCGGCCCGGCCTCCCGCCCGCCACGCTCGCGACCCAGGGCTGGGTTCTCGTGGTGCAGGTGGCACTGGGCCACGTCACGCTCGCGGGCTGTGTAACCGGTAGTGTCCTGGAGTGGGTAGGAGGCGTCCCGCTCCTTGTCCCGATACACAGCCTCCCGATTCTGGTAGGCGCCTTCCCGGTTCGGGTAGCCCACGTCCCGGGCCGCCTGGTGGAACTGGCTCTCCCGCAGCTCGCGGTGGTGGAACTGGGTCTCGCGCAGGTTCTGGTACTGGCTCTCGCGGCCCGGGCTATCCCGCGCGCCGTGGGGGTCCCGGTGCAGCTCCCCGCGGTGCAGCTGGCTCTCCTCTCGCAGGTCGCGGTTCTCCTGGGTGAGCTGGTCCAGCTGGCCCTCCAGCTCCTCGATGCGCCGCCGCTGGGTCTCCAGCAGCTGCTGCTGGCTCTCGATGATGTTGTTCAGCTCCAGCAGGTACTCCACGGCCCGATTTGGGCTCTCGGATCCCGGGCCGCCCGGGGGCCCCGACCCCGCCTCCATCCTGGCGGCCCAGGGGCAGGGGAACGGGCAGGAGAGCCCGGTCCCCGCTCTCTCACGGCGCCACCCTCCCCCGGGCCCAGCCGGGGGAGGGGGCCGGCGGGACGCGAGGGCGCGCACCGGGCTTGAG
>NW_016861926.1:0-437 GCF_001698545.2 Rhinopithecus bieti | reverse complement strand
AAAGATCATAGTCGGGACTAGCCAGCCAAGGATGAAGCCTCAGTTCAGGTACCGCTGCCTGCTCGACCCGCTGGGCCTCTCTGCTGCCCCTTCCTGCCTGGTGGCCCTGCTGGGCCTCAGCCCTGGCCTCCCCCTGCCCCAGCCCCAGCCCTGGGCTCCCTCCCTTCTGGCTCCCCTGCCCCCGCCACTCCCAGCCAGGCTCTTTGTCCTGCTCTGTGGTCGCCCCACTGCTACTTCTGAATGGGCCGCCTCCCCCACCTGCCCCAGCCCAGGGCCCCTGCTGAGACTCTCCCCCCTCCCCCTAAAAGTCATGGCAGGGCTGGTGCTCCCTGCCCTGGGAGGGTGCTCCTTCTGTGTGCTTCCTGCCATTCCTGAACTCTGGAACTGGGAGAATTGAACCAAAGGATGATGGGAGCAATGTGGAATTTTGTTCACAG
>NW_016861925.1:0-542 GCF_001698545.2 Rhinopithecus bieti | reverse complement strand
CAAAGTGCTGGGATTACAGGCTTGAGCCACCGCACCCGGCCGAAAACTTTATATTCTTTATTATTCCTTAATAACACCTGATATATGCATTGATAGCATACAAATGTGAAGAAAATAGGTGACTGATCTGGGCAATATCTCTGGTTCTCTAACATGGACCACCCTTCCGTTAATTAAATTCTTCTTCTACTGCAGAAAAAACAAAAAGTGAAAAAACCCAGCCCCTTGTTTGTTGTTTTGGCAACTGTTGAGGAAAAATGGTGGTTTTCTATGATCTACTGGTGGTGATTAAATTTAAGATATTGTTATCTATAATCAGTGCATTTTAGAGGTATTACAAAATGTTTGAGCTCAAAAGATTCTGACCCTCGATCAGGAAAGCTTCAGGAGGAATTGCTACTTACTCAGCCTTCCAGAGGGTGTGAGGCACAAATAGAGGGCACAGGTGAGCATAGGGTGTATGAAAGCAGTAGCATGTGACCAGGGTGAGGATGTGTGAGCAAGTGCGGTGTTTCACTCTCTTAGGTTAAAGAAATGCCTTC
>NW_016861923.1:0-435 GCF_001698545.2 Rhinopithecus bieti | reverse complement strand
TCTCCATATTAAATAAAAAAGAAATCGTTGTATTTTGAGAATATTTTTACATACAGAATACTTCCTTCTGTATTGTCATCAAATAAAAAAAAAAGTTTTCTAACTGAAGAGTAGTCTCCCTTTAACAAACATAGAAATGTATAAAAGGGTTTGGGAGAAAAAATTATTCAGTCTACACTTAGCCTATAACATAAATTGCTATATGAGGAAATAAACTAACATTGGCTCTCTTTAATTTAAAACTATCAGCTGGACATGATGGTCCACTTGATTTTTTAAATTAGTACTTGTAGTCCCAGCTACTCAGGAAGCTAAAGTGGGAGGATTGCTTGAGCCCAGGAGTTTGAGGCTATCGTAAGCTAAGAAGTTGCCATTTTACTCCTGCCTGAGTGACAGAGAGAGACCTATTTCTAAAAAAAAAAAAAAAATTATTTA
>NW_016861922.1:0-4181 GCF_001698545.2 Rhinopithecus bieti | reverse complement strand
ATTATCTCATAAGTATGCAGCCTTTAATTATGAATTTGTAAAACCAAAAATATATAAATATAACGAAAACATGAGTGAAGGACTTTGAAGATGAATCTAGTACAATGATAAGGAAGTTGTTCAGTGCCAAGACTCTTCTTATGAAAGGATGTAGGCCTATAATGAGGCCAAGGCTTCTGTTCAGACATTATTTATTTTATGATTACTGTCATACAGTGAATAGGAATTCTCTGCTGAAAATGGATTAAAAAGATACGTTGTTCCCTAAATGCAAGTGAGTAGAATCCCTAGTTGAGAATAATGTTGTGTAGAACACTTTAAACAGTGTTTGAGAAATATTTCAGGCCCGTGGTGGCTCATACCTGTAATCCTAGCCCTTTGGGAGGTTGAGGCAGGTAGATAACTTGAGCCCAAGAGTTCAAGACCAGCTTGGGCAACATGGTGAAACCCCATCTCTACTAAAAATACAAAAAATTAGCCAGGTGTGGTGGTTCACACCTGTAGTCTCAGCTACTTGGCAATCTGAGGCGGGAGGATCACTTGAGCCTGGGAAGTCGAGGCTGCAGTGAGCTGAGATCATGCCACTGCACTCCAACCTGGGCAACAGAGTGAGACTCTGCCTAAAAAAAAAAAAAAAAAAAATTAAAGTAAGAAAGAAACAAGTATTTTAGCAGAATCGTAAGTATAGATCTGGATCCATGCTGTGTTGAAGAATTGAAGGCTAGTTTACTTAAATGAAATTTTAAAGCAAATCAAATTATAAACAAGCACTTCTCATACCTGGTATGCATCCTGAGTCAGTGTTGCATCTTGGCTGTTTAGAAGGTAGCAGTTATTCTGTTTAAACTTCAAAATATTTCTCTTGCTTGTGGAAATCGTTATTGATTATTAACTATAAAATATTGCATAATTTGACTTGAACACTCTTCCTAATACTCCTAGAGAACTTATCTCAATTGATACTCAGTTACAATGGGACACAATAAAGAATAGAAAAGGGTAAATCTTAAGATTGACAAGAAAGTTGGATTTGAATTTAAACCTTTGTAACCTTAACCCTACTTGTAGCTTTTGTTCATTGTACCTTCTGGCCTCTGGCATTTCCTCGGCAAGTTATTATGAAGCCATGGTGCAGGGGTTGGTGGAGGGAGGAAGAGGGACTAAAATTCAAGATGTTGTATAGAACAGTAAGAAATTGCTAACAGAGTATTTGTTTCCACCAAATAAAAATTTCACTTAAGGCCAGGCGCGCTGGCTCACGCCTGTAATCCCAACACTTTGGGAGGCCGAGGCGGGTGAATCACCTGAGGTTGGGAGTTTGAGACCAGCCTGACCAACACAGAGAAACCCATCTCTACTAAAAATACAAAATTAGCTAGGCGTGGTGCTGCATGCCTGTAACCCCAGCTACTTGGGAGGCGGAGGCAGGAGAATCCCTTGAACCCAGGAGGCGGAGATTGCGGTGAGCCGAGATCATGCCATTGCACTCCAACCTGGGCAATAAGAGTGAAACTCCATTTCAAAAACAAAACATTTTTTTTCACTTAAAAAATATTTATCCAGTGATCCCATGTGTCTCACCAAGGAATGAGAAAACAGGCTGACAGAATGGCATCAGCGGTGTAGATTAAGCATCTACCTCATGTCAAGAAGTGGGCTAGGAATTGAGATAGCTTGGTAAAAAAAAAAAAAGATGCATATACATACATGGCTTCTGCTCTCATAGAACTTAGGAATTTTGCAAAGGGCAATGAAGAGGAACTGCATATGCTAACAGAGCTCCTAACAGAAGGAACTAACCTAGTTTGGAGGATCAGGGAGGATTTTCCTGAAGAATCAGTGTTTTGTCACATGTGAAACATACGTAGATCATTTCAGGTAGAGAGAGCAAGTGGTACTAAGGTTAATATTTACTGAGCATTCACTGTGTGCCTGGCACAGTTTTAAACACTTTCATTATGTTACTAAGGTAGATTGTATCACTAATCCCATTTAACACGTGGGAAAACTAAAACCGAGAGAGTTTACCTAACTTGCTTAAATTCAAGCAGTTGGTAAATGGTTCCCAGAATTCTAGCTCAGGAAGTCTAATTTCACAGCATAAATTCTTAATCTCTATTTTGGTTTTTTAAAAGCATGGTGTTTTTGAAAAACTGAGGAACATCTAACATGATTTAACAGGGCAATATCATGTGCTATCTTATGGGTTTGCAATTTTGGACTTTATCCTAAGCCGTAGAAAGTGACTCTATGTGTGTGTGTATAGAAAACGAAATATTTTTGGACTTCCTTCATTTCCGTAAAGCCTCAAAATAGAGAGCAGAATGTTAGGAAATCTGTCATTTGTGCATGAGCATCTTTCAAAAACACAATCATCCAACAATATACTGAATTGATTTTTTTAAAATTATAGGGTGGTGCAAACATTTTCCATCATGCCATTAGTCAAGGGAAAAAAGTTAGATGAGAACTTCTATTGAATCCATGCTATTTTATAGGAATGTTGCTAGTAACTTAACATACATTATCTTATGTAGTATGTGTAATGAAGAGTAAGCGGTGTTTTCATACTACAGAGCTCATGACTAGCAATTCAGCACTTAATATGATGGAGAAGATTAGAAAACAGATTTTAAATGCTAAAAGCCAACAGGCTCAATAGCAAAATCTGGCTTTGAGTAACATTTAATAAGCCATCATTAATAATATAGTAACAACAGACCAGGCACAGTGGCTCATGGCTATAATCCCAGCATGTTGGGAGGCTGAAGTAGGAGGATAGCTTAAGGCCAGGAGTTCAAGACCAGCCTGGGTAACATAGCAAGTCCCCATCTCTACAAAGTTTTTTTTAAAAAGTTACCGAGGCATAGTGGCACACACCTGTAGTCCCAGCTACTTGGAAGGCCGAGGTGTGAGGATCGCTTGAGCCCAGGAGTTTGAGGCGTCAGTGAGCTATGATCATGCCACTACATTCCAGCCTGGGTGACACAGACTCTGTCTCTCAAAAAAAAAAAAAAAAAAATAGTAACAACCATATGTAGCAGTTTTCATTTATTGAGCACCTACTTAGTTTGAAGGTTATGATACCAAAGCCAGAACCAAGTATTTCATAACAAAGTCTCTTCCCCTTGTTTGTAAATTGAGTTTTTATTTTGTGCCTCACATCATGCCAAGGGTTTTCTCTTATGTTTTTGGCTCTAAAGTCGTGTTCATTGAAACTGTATCTGTGGACATGCTTTGAGTTCTGGCTGTAGGGGAATTCTTTAGCAGAGGATTTTTCCTTTGTTTCTGCCAAGTACCTGAGGCACAGCTTACCTGGGACACTTTATTCCTCTGCTTGAGGTTTTCAGACACAGGTAATGTAAATTTGGTGGGCAAACGCATTTGAGGGCTACCTCTTGGTTACAAATTCTTGAAGGAGATGTTTTTCTTTCTCTTATCTAGAGCCAGGGTCAAGGCAGGCAGGTTTCTTTGTGTCACTTTATATAGGGTAGGTTTATTATAGTTTCCCTATACTGAGAGTGCAATTCTTTGGGAGCCTTGCTTTATGGAAGGGTTTTTATTAAACTCTCTACTTTCAAAGGGACAAGCCCTGGGCTTTATCTTCACCCCAGAGTTCCATGCACCCTTTAATGGTGAAGCTCGAGGTCAAGTTTTGGATTCACCTTGTTTTTGGCCTCTTAGTATACTTTACTTTCTTACAAAGTCAGTAATATGAGTAAAAATAATTCTCTAAAATTTTTTTATCCTTTATTTAATGTTAGCAGGAGAGTTGTTCAGGTGTCTACTTTCCGTATCACTGTAAATGAAAGTTTAAACTTTTGACTACACATTAAGCTGTTGAATCCTCACAACAATCCTGGTGGTAGATGTGAAGAACACAAGGGTTAAAGAGGTTTGTATGACTCATCTAAGATCATACAGCCAGTAAAAATTTGAAAAGGAGTTTGATCCCAAGCAGTCTAACTTTGGAAGCTATACCAAATGTCGGTGACATAACAAAGGAGTTCCTAAACGAATCTAGCTTGTGATTGACCTGTATCATTCCTACTAGAAGGAACAAACACACCAGTAATGACTCGATGGATGCATGGATGCATGGATGCGTGATGGATGCGTGGATACATGGATGCATGGATGGAGGGAAGGGAGAGAGGGAGGGAGGGAGGGAGGGAAAGAGG
>NW_016861919.1:0-204 GCF_001698545.2 Rhinopithecus bieti | reverse complement strand
CAAGAAAGAAGCTTTCCGAGAAACAACCTTGTCATTTGTGAATTCATCTCACAGAGTTACACCACTCTTACATGGAACCGTTTGCTAGCACTGTTTTTATGGAATCTGAGAAGGGATATTTTTGATTTCTTTGAAGCCTATGGTGACAAAGGAAATATCCTCAGATAAAACTAGAAAGAAACTTTGTGAAAAACTGCTTTGTGG
>NW_016861918.1:0-896 GCF_001698545.2 Rhinopithecus bieti | reverse complement strand
GCTGCAGTAAACATACATGTGCATGTGTCTTTATACTATAACAATTTATAATCCTTTGGGTATATACCCAGTAATGGGATTGCTGGATCCAATGGTATTTCTGATTCTAGATCCTTGAGGAATCGCCACACTGTCTTCCACAGTGGTTGAAATAATTTACACTGCTACCAACAGTGTAAAAGCATTCCTATTTCTCCACATCCTCTTCAGCATCTGTTGTTTCCTGACTTTTTAATGATTGCCATTCTAACTGGCATGAGATGATATCTCATTGTGGTTTTGATTTGCATTTCTCTAATGACCAGTGATGAGCTTTTTTTTCAGTTTATTGGCAGTATAAATGTCTTCTTTCGAGAAGTGTGTGTTTATATCCTTCTCCCATTTTTTGATTTTTTTTTCTTACAAATTTGTTTAAGTTCCTTGTAGATTCTGGATATTAGACCGTTGTCAGATGGATAGATTGCAAAAATTTTCTCCCATTCTGTAGGTTGCCAGTTCACTCTGATGCTAGTTTCCTTTGCTGTGCAGAAGCTCTTTAGTTTAATTAGATCCCATTTGTCACTTTTGGCTTTTGTTACCATTGTTTTTGATGTTTCAAACTATACTACAAGGCTACAGTAACCAAAACAGCATGGTACTGGTACCAAAACAGATATATAGACCAATAGAACAGAACAGAGGCCTCAGAAATAACGCCACACATCTACAACCATCTGATCTTTGAAAAACCTGATGAAACGAGCAGTGGGGAAAGGATTCCCTATTTAAGAAATGGTTTTGTGAAAACTGGTTAGCCATATGCAGAAAACTGAAACTGGATGCCTTCCTTACACCTCTTACAAAAAAATTCACTCAAGATGGATTAAAGACTTAAATGTTAAGACCTAAAACCACAA
>NW_016861917.1:0-434 GCF_001698545.2 Rhinopithecus bieti | reverse complement strand
TTATCACGTATCTATCAGCAACTTTAAAACTAATGACTATTCCTAGAAAGTGAATCTGAAATATTACTTGACAATCATAATCAATGGATGGATTACTTTTTGGAATATTTGTGTAAAAAAGTCTTAGGATCCAGAAAACATTTTTTCCATACCAGTTTCAGATAATTTTATTGAGCCCTTACCACAACAAAGACAGTGTGTTAAGTATAAGGGAGTGTAGATGGACAACACATACCCTAACCCACCAGGCCCTTCTGTAGTAGCTTCAGGAATGTTATTCAAGCATTTTATCAGTGTGGCAAAATGAAACGCCATTGAAACTATAAAAGTTTGCAGATTGGCATCACATTTTAGGAACCACTATCCAAGGGAGTTTTCACCCCCAACCAAAACAAATTTTACATATATATCATAAAACTTAAAAAATTCCAACG
>NW_016861916.1:0-436 GCF_001698545.2 Rhinopithecus bieti | reverse complement strand
TGACCGGGGCCACCTCCCCTTGAGTGGACTCTGCTGGCCCCTATGTTGGAAGGTGCGAGCTGGGGACCAGGGCCAATTACCCTTCAGTGGACTCTGCTGTCCCCTAAGTTGGAAGGTGCGGGCTGGTGACCGGGGCCACCTCCCCTTGAGCGGACTCTGCTGTCCCCTAAGTTGGAAGGTGCGGGCTGGTGACCGGGGCCACCTCCCCTTGAGTGGACTCTGCTGTCCCCTAAGTTGGCAGCTGCAAGCTGGTGACTGGGGCCAACTCCCCGTCAGCAGATTCTGCTGTCCTCTAAATCGGAAGGTGCAGGCTGGTGACTGGGGTCACCTCCCGCCTCAGGTTGTTTTGAGGCTCTGGCAGCCTGCCCGGCATCTCCGTGTGAATTCCGGAAGGGTGCCTATCTTCTGAGGCTCTGGCAGCCTGCCCGGCATCTCT
>NW_016861915.1:0-203 GCF_001698545.2 Rhinopithecus bieti | reverse complement strand
GCAGCAAGTTAATAAGGAGAGAAAATTATTCTGCCCTTTTCTCTGTTTTGTTTTTCCTATCACTCCTTCTCTTACTAAGGTTAATTTTATGTTTGAGAAGAGCATATGTTTTCATTATCAGGCAAAAATGTCTGTTTTAAAATTTATTAGCATATTTTGTTTTGTCATAATGCACCCAGAAATAAAATAAACCACAAAAGTCC
>NW_016861914.1:0-536 GCF_001698545.2 Rhinopithecus bieti | reverse complement strand
GTGCTCGAGGCTCCCTGGAGGAAAATTTTTCTTTTCTTTTTTTTTTTTTTTTTGAGACAGAGTCTCGCTCTGTTGCCCAGGCTGGAGTGCAGTGGCCGGATCTCGGCTCACTGCAAGCTCCACCTCCCGGGTTCCCGCCATTCTCCTGCCTCAGCCTCCCGGGTAGCTGGGACGACAGGCGCCCGCCACCTCGCCCGGCTAGTTTTTTGTATTTTTTAGTAGAGATGGGGTTTCACCGTGTTCGCCAGGATGGTCTCGATCTCCTGACCTCGTGCTCTGCCCGTCTCGGCCTCCCAAAGTGCTGGGATGACAGGCTTGAGCCACCGCGCCCGGCTGGAAACTTCTTTTTCATTCTGGCAAATTGTTTAAAAGTCTTTTACAGATCTCAGTGAGTTCAAACCCGCCCGTGCGCAGCGTCTCACCCGCCACTCAGCAGCCTCAGCGCGCACAGCCCCGCCGCGCGCCACAGCGCCACCTGGCGTCTGATC
The DNA here is from genome assembly GCF_001698545.2 of Rhinopithecus bieti. NCBI lineage: Eukaryota > Metazoa > Chordata > Mammalia > Primates > Cercopithecidae > Rhinopithecus > Rhinopithecus bieti. Next base: position 48 of record NW_016861914.1, on the reverse strand, counting down.
AGCGCGGGGCTGGCGAGGGACCCCACTCAACCCGACGTAGGGCGCGGG
>NW_016861913.1:0-889 GCF_001698545.2 Rhinopithecus bieti | reverse complement strand
CATACGTGTGCATGTGTCTTTATAGTAGAATGATATATAATCCTTTGGGTATATACCCAGTAATGGGATTGCTGGGTCAAATGGTATTTCTAGTTCTAGATCCTTAAGGAATCACCACAGTGTCTTCCACAATGGTTGAACTAATTTACACCCCACCAATGTGTAAAAGTGTTCCTTTTCTCCACATCCTCTCCAGCATCTCTTGTCTCATGACTTTTAATGACCAGCATTCTAAGTGGTGTGAGATGGTATCTCATTGTGGTTTTGATTTGCACTTCTGTAATGACCAGTGATGATGAGCTTTTTTTCATGTTTGTTGGCTGCATAAATGTCTTCTTTGTGAAAAGTGTCTCTTCGTATCCTTTGCCCACTTTTGGTGGTTTTTTTTTCTTGTAAAATTGTTTAAGTTCTTTGTAGATTCTGGGTATTAGCCCTTTGTCAGATGGAACAAATTGCAAAATTTTCTCCCGTTCTACAGGTTGCCTGTTCACTCTGATGATAGTTTCTTTCACTGTGGAGAAGCTCTTTAGTTTTATTAGATCCCATTTGTCAATTTTAGCTTTTGTTTCCATTGCTTTTGGTGTTTTAGTCATGAAGTCTTTGCCCATGCCTATGTCCTGAATGGTATTGCCTAGATTTTCTTCTATGGTTTTAAGGTTTTAGGTCTTATGTTTAAGTCTTTAATCCATCTTGAGTTAATTTTGTATAAGGCAGGGGTTCAATTTCAGTTTTCTGCATATGGCTAGCCACTTTTCCCAACACCATTTATTAAATAGGAAATCCTTTCCCCATTGCTTTTGTCAGGTTTGTCGAAGATCAGAGATGTGTGGCATTATTTCTGAGGCCTGTGTTCTGTTCCATTGGTTTATATATCTGTTTTGGTATCAGT
>NW_016861911.1:0-206 GCF_001698545.2 Rhinopithecus bieti | reverse complement strand
CTAAGAAAAATACAAAAATTAATTGGGCTTGGTGGCGGGCGCCTGTAATCCCAGCTGCTCGGTAGGCTGAGGCAGGAGAATCATTTGAACCTGGGAGATGGAGGCTGCAGTAAGCTGAGATCATGCTGTTGCACTCCAGCCTGAGCGACAGAGTGAGACTCCATCTCAAATAAAGAAAGAAGTAAGAAAAGGAAGGAAGGAAGGAG
>NW_016861910.1:0-436 GCF_001698545.2 Rhinopithecus bieti | reverse complement strand
TTTTAAAATTAAAAGGAATTTTAATTCTCATATTGTTTTGAGTAAAATTAAATTATAACTTGTGAGGCAACTCGATGGTTTTTATGATTTTTTAAGAAATAATTGCTCTGCCAACTGACTGTCCCAACAACAGTGTACAGGGGCATTTTTTTTTTCCCTCCACATCCTCATATCTGTCTTTTTAATACCAGCAATCCTCAGACATGGGAAGTGATACTTCACTGCGATTTTCATTTGCATTTCCTGATGATTAGTCTATTCAGGTGCCCCCCCTTCTTTTTTTTTTCTTTTTTTGAGATGTACTCTCACTCTGTTGCCTAGGCTGGAGTGCAATGGCATGATCTCGGCTCACTGCAGCCTCCGCCTCCCAGGGAGGTGTGATTAGCCACCACACCCAGCTAATTTTTGTATTTCAGTAGAGATGAGGTTTCACCAA
>NW_016861909.1:0-536 GCF_001698545.2 Rhinopithecus bieti | reverse complement strand
TTCTTGAGAAATGTACCAGAATCCACCCACATCTTCACAACGTATGTTGAAGCCTCTAAGAAGCTGTGCATCAAGATACACCCATTTATTAAACCCCCTAGATACACCTGTTTATTAAACCCTTCGCCATGATACACCCGTTTATTAAATCCTTCTCCAAGATACACCTGTTTATTAAACCCTCCCCCTAGATACACCTGTTTGTTAAACTCTTCCCTTAGATACACCCATTTATTAAATCCTTTTCTAAGATATACCTGTTTATTAAACCCTTTATCATGATACACCATTCATTAAACCCTTCCCCTAGATACACCCATTTATTAAACCCTTCTCCAAGATACACCCACTTATTAAACTCTTCACCAAGATACACCTGTTTATTAAACCCTTTGCCACGATACACCCGTTCATTAAACTCTTCCCCTAGACACACCCGTTTATTAAACCATTCTCCTAGATACACCTGCTTATTAAACTCTTTGCCAAGATACACTCATTTATTAAACCATTCCCCTAGATACTATACTATTAAA
>NW_016861908.1:0-437 GCF_001698545.2 Rhinopithecus bieti | reverse complement strand
ATGGTGACGCACTGATGGGGTTTTGGTGTGGGTGTCCTTCCTGTTTTTTAATTTTCCTTCTAAAAGTCAGGACTCTCAGCTGTAGATCTGTTGGAGATTGCTTGAGGTCCACTCCAGACGCTGTTTGCCTGGATATCAGCAGTGAAGTCTGCAGAAGATAGAATATTGCTGAGCAGTGAGTGTTTCTGCCTGATTCTTGCTCTGGAAGCTTTGTCTCAGGGGTGTACCCCACCCTGTGAGGTGTGGGGTGTCTGTCTGCCTCTAGTGGGGGATGTCTCCCAGTCAGGCTACTCAGGGGTCAGCGACCCACTTGAACAGGCAGTCTGTCTGTTCTCAGATCTCAACTCCCTTGTTGGGAGATCCACTGCTTTCTTCAAAGCTGTCAGACAGGTTCATTTGCATCTGCAGAGGTTTCTGCTGCTTTTTGCTTAGCTGTG
>NW_016861907.1:0-2021 GCF_001698545.2 Rhinopithecus bieti | reverse complement strand
CACCTAGTTCTTACCAGACATTATGCTAAAACCTAGTTCTTACCAGACATTATGCTAAGTGCTTCATATACATAATCTAATTTAATCCACACAACTCTTGCATTAAGAAAAGAAAATTGGCCGGGCATAGTGGTTCACACCTGTAATCCCAGCACTTTGGGAGGCCAAGGCGGGTGGATCATGAGGTCAAGAGATCGAGACCATCCTGGCCAACATGTGAAACCCCGTCTCTACTAAAAATACAAAAAATAGCTGAGCATGGTGGTGCACACCTGTAGTCCCAGGTACTTGGGAGGCTGAGGCAGAATAATCCCTTAGAACCCAGGAGGTGGAGGTTGCAGTGAGCCAAGATTGTGCCATTGCACTCCAGCCTGGCGACAGAGCAAGACTCCGTCTCAAAAAAAAAAAAAGAAAAGAAAAAGATAAGAAAACTGATACAATGGTCTTAATGTAAACGGTGATAACATACGCCACTGATAATTATTTGAGCACATATTAGAATGAGGCTTTTCATCAAATTGGTTTTCCTAAATATGAATCTATCATGTGAATTTATGTTTTCTTTGATCATAAACTTATTTCACTCTCTACTTGCCTTATATTCTTCCATTTTGTCTTCATCTGTCTCTCCTTCATCCAGATACTTACGTTTCGTATTTGGAGCAGAAGTATCATAGGAAGCCCTGAAAAATAAATAGAAATATTACTCACAAACATATACAAGATGCATAACAGTATCTATTAATAATAATAATAAACAGATTATAAAAAAGAACAAGACAAATTTTTCCTGATTCAAGAGTATCTATTTACCCAGTTTATAAGTCATCCAAAAAGTCAAATAACTTGATTGATAATTCTGTGCTTCATTTTCATGAGAAAGCAACCAAATGAGAAAATAAGCCGCTATAAGTGATATATTGAAAAGAAACTTATATAGTATGTATTATTTTAATCTGTTTTGAGCAAAACAGATTTCCAAATTGAAAACTAGAATAACGAAAAAATTTTGAAATGCTTTCTGAACTACCAAATAAATACCACTTTTAGGGTAAAGTATATTTCCTTTTATAAAAATTTCTAGGCTGGGCATGGTGGCTCATGTCTGCAATCCCAGCACTTTGGGAGGCTGAGACAGGCGGATCACAAAGTCAAGAGATCGAGACCAGCCTGGCCAACATGATGAAATCCCATGTTTACTAAAAATACAAAAATTAGCTGGAAGTGGTGGCACACACCTGTAGTCCCAGCTACTTGGGAGGCTGAGGCAGGAGAATCACTTCAACCCTGGAGGCAGAGGTTGCAGTAAGCCAAGATTGCATCACTGCACTCAAGCCTGGTGACAGAGAGAGACTACGTCTCCAAAAAAAAAAAAAAAAACTTTTAAATATACTTATTTAGAGTATATATGCTAATTTTTAGTCTAACATTCCATTTTCTAAGTACTTTACAAATGGGAACTTACTAACCTCAGAAAATAAATATTTCATAATTAATGAACTGACAATAAAAACCATTGTGTCTAAAATCATCATTTTGATGCATTTCTCAATACACTGTATACCTACCTAGGGGTATCTGTTTATTAAAACAGTAATCCTTTCATAGTTTCTTTTTCTTTTTGAGACGGAGTCTCACTCTTGTCTCCCAGGCTGGAGTGCAGTGGCACAATCTTGGTTTAGCTCACTACAGCCTCCGCCTCCTGGTTTCAAGCAATTCTCCTGCCTCAACCTCCCAAGTAGCTGGGATTACAGGCACCCGCCACCACGTTCGGCTAATTTTTGTATTTTTAGTAGAGATGGGGTTTCACCATGTTAACCAGACTGGCCTCGAACTCCTGACTTCCTGGGCTCAAATGATCCACCTGCCTTGGCACAGTGGCTCATACCTGTAATCTCAGCACGTTGGGAAGCCAAGGCAGGTGTACCACTTGAGCCCAGGAAGTCAAGGCTGCAGAGAGCCATGATCACGATACTGCACTCTAACCTATCCAGCCTAGGTAACAGAGTGAAACCCTGTCT
>NW_016861906.1:0-2019 GCF_001698545.2 Rhinopithecus bieti | reverse complement strand
TTATATGAAGGTCTTTATCAGAATTCAGTGAATTTAGGACAAAAAGTAAACTTGTGTAAAGGTGCTAACACCAGATTTAGAGCACATTTCATTTAAATAGGGTACAGAGTCAAGTAAATGAAGTATAAAATAGCTTCATAGTTATACTTCCTATCAAGTGTGTAGTCAACCTATAAATTGTCTATACCATCAGATTTCTTTTGTTTTTGAAGGAAAAGAAACAGAAATTCAGTATTAGTGAGAGAAAGAAGCATCACCATTTTAAAACACAGCTATAAATAATTCAATTTATTATAATTATAAGATTAATACATAAACGTGGGTCGTTCTACATGAGCCTTAACATTTTAACGCATAACCCATTGACAAGTGGAGGTTTTCCTTCATCCCCCTCAACAATCTTATGTTAATTTCCACAACTTGCCTGATACTAATGAAATGCTGGTGTTGATGCTCTTAATATATCTACGCTTAAGTTTGGGATATGCGTATAAGATCTGAAAAGGGTAGAAAATGCTAATAGAATCTAAATGATCTTCCCTCTGGTTTTTTTTTTTTTTTTTTTAATTCTTTGTATTGATCACTCCTAAAGACATGATGAGCCATACTTTAAGTTCCCATGAACCAAGAGCTGATTGATGCCCAGTTTAACATAAGCACCATTTTATGAGAGTTACCATAGTGATCAGGTTCCAGTTATCAGCTTAAACAATTTAATATATGATTAATGTTAATTGCCCATTTTGCATGGATGACTTCTTCCTGGTTGCTGAATTGGTTGCTGCTGCCTTTGATCTAGTTGGATATTCAATCCAGTGCAATAGTTAGGCAAGTGATCTGTTTGCCAGCACAGAAAAGATGGATTCAGGTTGCTGTGAGGTCAGAGTTTGTTTCTCTTCATAAACACTGGAAGGTCAGGTAGAGTTTAGCTACCATTGGCATCCTTGAAATGTTGTAATAAATGTCAGACCTAAGAGATTATTATTAATCCACACAGCAATTGGAAGTCTTACTGTTCTGGCAAAATAAAGAGATTCTTATTTAATATAACATGAACATCGAAACTCAGAGCAGCACTCTCACAGTCAGGTAAACAACGCCTTCAAAGCTAATGTCATTTTGGTTTTCTGGCTTCTAATGTACACTAAACAGTGACACATTCAGGGACCATCTCAAGGGATTTTAAATATCAGTGATAACTCTGAAAAGTAAATCCCAGGTCATTGGTAATGGCTTTCACTTCAGGAATTCAATTGCAGTGGTTTTACAAGGTGCTGCTAATACCACCCCTAACTACCACTATATTCCCAGCAATTTTCACAGACTGTCCTGGGATGTTATAAATGTTTCTTTAAGAAGTAGGAAGACAAGCTTTCATTGAAAGGATGACATAACCTGTGATTCCTTGTTAAATCAAGGACTGCTCATATGATTTATATTAAATATCTTTATGGCTTATGACATCATTAATTAATTAACTGGATTTTTTCTTTGGAACAACAAAATCACTCATCTTACTCAGTTGCTTACTCCTTGATTCACAAATAGCTGATGACATGAAATAAAATAAATTCAACAGTCAAATTTAATAATCTTAATGAATGATGTATGAGCTACTTTGTCTATTGCTCAACTTGGAATAGATATATCACAGAATGTATCTTATCTTATTGACACTAGAAGACCTGCTGAAATTCTCTCTTAGGGAACTGCCAACTCTACAAAGTTTGTAAACTTCAAGGTGATTCTCTGATGGTAATTCACTTCAACTGCAGAAATATGAAGTATTGTTAATATATATTTTAAGTTGGTTTATTCTTCAATCTCAGGAATCTGGGTGAGTATTTCATGTCTTCTAAAGAAGTTTACAGAATGAAGGGGAAATCATTTGAAGATAAATTATGTTAAAGGATGACCTGGGCCCACAGAAATTATGATTATTTGGTGTAATTTCCCTTTAAATAACCTACAAATATTACACTTAATGTGAATTCTATAAAGTTGAATCTCTCCAAGTTT
>NW_016861905.1:0-1482 GCF_001698545.2 Rhinopithecus bieti | reverse complement strand
GGCCTGAGACTTGGTAATTTACAAAGGAAAGGTTTAATTGACTCACAGTCCCACAGGGCTGGGGAGGCCTCAGGAAACTTACAATCATGGCAGAAGGGGAATCAAACATGTTCCTCTTCACATGGTGGCAGGAAGGAGAAGCACCCAGCAAAAAGGGGCAAAAGCCCCTTATGAAACCATCAGCTCTCCTGAGAACTCACTCACTATCATGAGGATAGTGTGAGGGTAACCACCCCCATGATTCAACTACCTCCCACTGAGTCCCTCGCAGCATCAGTTTTATCAGTTTCATCTGCGATTTTTTTCTTCCTAAATTTGGTGATGAATACAAGCTGTGTTCCAGCTTGAATTATTATCTATGCTTTTAATTTTTTATTTTATTTTATTTATTTATTTATTTTTGTAGAGACGGGGTCTCAATGTTGCCCAGACTGGTCTCCAACTCCTGGGCTCAAATGATCCTCCTGCCTTGGCCTCCCAAAGTGCTGGAGTTACAGGCATGAGCCACAACACCTGGCCCCTATCTATGCTATTTATTTATTTATTTATTTATTTATGAGACAGTGTCTTGCTCTGTTGCCCAGGCTGATGTGCAATGGCGCAATTGGCTCACTGCAACCTACATCTCCTGGGTTCAAGCAATTCTCCTGCCTCAGCCTCCCAAGTAGCTGGGATTACAGGTATGCACACCACACCTGACTAATTTTTGTAGTTTTAGTAGAGATGGGGTTTCACCACGTTGGCCGGGCTGGTCTGGAACTCTTGGCCTCAGGCGATCCGTCCTCCTCAGCCTCCCAAAGTGCTGGGATTACAGACATGAGCCACTGAGCCTGGCCTACTTTTATTTTTTAATATATAGAGACAAGGTCTCACCATCTTGTCCAGGCAGTTCTCAAACTCCTAGGCTCAAGTGATCCTCCCACCTTGGCCTCCCAAAGTGCTGGGATTACAGGTGTGTGCTACCATGCCCAGTCTGTCTATGCTGTTTTTTTTTTGCCTGAAATATTACATGCACGTGCACACATGTACAAAGGCACACACACACACACAAAATGTGGCTCCCACCCTCAAGGAACTACTAGGAGAGGACTGTATGGGTGGGTAAGTAAACTGCAGATTCCATCACCATTCTCATGTCAAGGTCACTGTGTCCTTCGAGCTCCCATTCTGAGAGTTTGGACATCTCCTGGGTGCCCTTGTTTCCTGGCTGGTCTTGCCTTTGAGCCCACAGACTCTATGTCAAACCCAGTTCAGCATCTATCCCCATCCCCAGTTCTTTTTTTTTTTTTGTGAGATGGAGTCTTGCTCTATCCTCCAGGCTGGAGCACAGAGGCGTGATCTCCGCTCATTGTAACCTCCGCTTCCCGGGTTCAAGCGATTCTTCTGCCTCAGCCTCCCAAGTAGCTGGGATGACAGGCACCCGCCACCATGCCCAGCTAATTTTTTTTTTTTTTTTTTTTTGAGACGGAGTCTTGCTCTGTC
>NW_016861904.1:0-206 GCF_001698545.2 Rhinopithecus bieti | reverse complement strand
GAAAATGCTTTCTCAGATATGGGCATTTTCTCTTTCTTTTCTTTTCTTTTCTTTTCTTTTCTTTTCTTTTCTTTTCTTTCTTTCTTTCTTTCTTTCTTTCTTTCTTTCTTTCTTTCTTTCTTTCTTTCTTTCTTTCTTTCTTTTCTCTTTCCTTTCTTCCTTCCTTCCTTCCTTCCTTCCTTCCTTCTTTCCTCCCTTCTTTCTTC
>NW_016861903.1:0-1480 GCF_001698545.2 Rhinopithecus bieti | reverse complement strand
CTTGCCTTTTCTCAGATGAGATTTTGAACTTGGACTTTTGAGTTAATGCTGGATTGAGCTAAGACTTTGTGGGACTGTTGGGAAGACATGATTGGTTTTGAAATGCAAGAAGGACATGAGATGTGGGAGGGGCCAAGGGTGGAATTATAGGGTTTAGCTCTGTGTCCCCACCCAAATTTCATCTCGAATTGTAATTCCTAATGTTGGGGGAGGGACCTGGTGGGAAGTGATTGGATCATGAGGGTGGACTTCCCCTATGCTGTTCTCCTGATAATGAGTGAGTTCTCATGAGATCTGGTTGTTTAAAGGTGTATGGCACTTCCCCCCTCGCTCATGCTTTTTCTCTTCTGCCGCCATGAGAAGAAGGTGCTTGCTTTCCCTTTGCCTTTCTCCCATGATTGTAAGTTTCCTGAGGTCTCCCAGTCATGCTTCCTGTTAAGTCTGTGGAACATGGAGTCAATTAAACCTCTTTCTTCATAAAGTACCCAGTCTCAGGTAGTTCTTTATAGCAGCTTGAGAACAGACTGATGCACTAAGCAATAAGAAAATGTCTGGGCTCCAAATGCCCCAAACTGACACCTAGCTGGCTCTTAAAGAAGGCATCTGCAGACCCTTTTTCTTTATGATCATTTAAATATAAAAGATGTGTTTATGTCTGTCTTCCTAATTAGGAAGTTTTATTCCTTAAACTAGATTTGACCTACTGGCATGTGACAAAAATCACTGACTTGTCATCTAACTGACATTTGAAGTTTCTATCATCTTAAGGGATGGGGCAAGTAGGAGGAAGCTTCAGAAAACATATATGTCTGAGTTTTGTTTTAAACATATGAGGTAAAATCCAATTGTTTCTGTTCTGCTTAAACTGTTGTTTGAAAGTATGTTGCCCCAGGCCTAGGCATTTGCTAAGCTCTCTCAAATTCACATCTTCTCTTATTCTCTCATTCTCTGCCTCCAATAGTTTCAATTTAGAGGTGGATCAACACCATTAACAGTCTTGGACTCTGCTCCTTTTCTGCTTCTCAGAAACCCCTTTCAGTTTTCTACCATTTGCAGCACATTTCATGCAATAATTGGCAAAACTCTGTCAATTTAATTAGACTTCCTGACAATTCCAGACATCTCTCCCCTTCAAAGCACTTGCTTTCCAATAGCAACTGAAACATAAATCCTGATGCTTTGACTTTCATGTTTCTCTTGAAATAATATTGTTAATGACTTTTTGTAACTATTGGAGGCCTTTGAATAGAGTTTGAATTAAAACACTGGCAACAAATATCTGTGAGTCATGTTAAAAAAGCTCAAAATTAAATCATTTTGCACAGAAGAAGAGCTTCATTAATATTTCTTTGCTTGATATATCTGATCTTGTCATAAAGAGTTGTGCTAAGGGGAAAATCTGTTTGTAGAATTATATCATATTATATTATGTTTATACCATATTTTCCCATTGCTTTACGCTGCAAAAATATAAACAAGT
>NW_016861902.1:0-437 GCF_001698545.2 Rhinopithecus bieti | reverse complement strand
CGGGGCTTTATCATGTAACATTAATTTGCTTAGTTTTCATTAAGTTTGCTAAACTTGAATTGTGAATAAATATATGGCGGATTCATATTGTAATTAAACTGCACATTGACATAAATGCACATTGAAAGTTGCACATTGTCATCCAAAATAATACTTAGATAAAACCAAAAATACGATAAACCAATGTCAAGGAACCTAAAATAAAAATACAGTTAACATGGAATTGCAAAACTAGAATGGCAGAAGCATGTACCCATAAGATCTTGTTTGGAACATTGATATAACACTAGAAAAGAATTTTTCTAAATAGCTGCAATGTTCAACTGTGACTGTGAGTCTGTGAAGACCAGGCATTCTGAATCATTGCCCTGTGCTGTGTGGCAGTGCAGTTTTACAGAATGTACTACAATAATTAATTAAATTCTCTAGTGGGAAAA
>NW_016861901.1:0-1259 GCF_001698545.2 Rhinopithecus bieti | reverse complement strand
AAAAAAAAAAAAAAAAAAAGTTTATTTCCTCAATTTCCTTTTCTTTCTTTTCTTTTTTCTCTTTTGTTTAGAGATAGGGTCTCACTCCCTCGCCCAGGCTGAAGTGCAGTGGCATGATCATGGCTCACTGCAGCTTTGAACTCCTGGACTCAAGTGATCCTCCCACCTAAGCCTCCTAAGTAACTTGTACTACAGGCCTGCACCTTCACACCCGTCTAATTTTTAAATTCTTTTTTTGTAGAGACAAGGTCACGCTATGCTGCCTAGGCTGGTCTTGAACTCCCGGCCTCAAGTGATCCTCCTGCCTTGGCCTCCCAAAGTGCTCAACTTTCTTTTTTCTTTTAGAGATGAGGTCTCACTCTGTCATCTAGGCTGGAGTCCAGTAGCATGACCATAGCTCACTGCCACCACAACCTCCTAGGTTCAATCAATCCTCCCACCTCAGCCTCCCAAGTAGCTACAACTACAGGGGTCCACCATCCCACCTGGCTAATTTTTTGTTGTTGTTGTTTTTGTTTATTTTTGTTGAGACAGAGTCTTGCTCTGTCACCCAAGCTGGAGTACAGTGGCATGATCTTTGCTCACTGCAACCTCTACCTCCCAGGTTCAAGCAATTCTCCTGCCTCAACCTCCCAGGTAGCTGAGATTACATGTCCACCATGACACCCAGCTAATTTTTATATTTTTAGTAGAGACAGGGTTTCACCATGTTGGCCAGGCTGGTCTCGAACTCCTGACCTCAAGTGGTCCACCCACCTCAGCCTCCCAAAGTGCTGGGATTATAGGTGTGAGCCACCACACTGGCTCCAGCCTGGCTCCAACCAACCTGGCTAATTAAAATTACACCTGTAATCCCAGCACTTTGTGAGGCTGAGGCAGGAGGATCACCTGAGGTCGGGGGTTTGAGACCAGTCTAACCAACATGGGGAAACACCAAAATACAATAAAAATACAAAATTAGGCCGGGCGCGGTGGCTCAAGCCTGTAATCCCAGCACTTTGGGAGGCCGAGACGGGCGGATCACGAGGTCAGGAGATCGAGACCATCCTGGCTAACACGGTGAAACCCCGTCTCTACTAAAAATAAATACAAAAAACTAGCCGGGCGAGGTGGCGGGCGCCTGTAGTCCCAGCTACTCAGGAGGCTGAGCCAGGAGAATGGCGTGAACCCAGGAGGCGGAGCTTGCAGTGAGCTGAGATCCGGCCACTGCCCGCCAGCCTGGGCGAGAGAGCAAGCCTCTGTCTCAATAAATAAATAAA
>NW_016861900.1:0-1484 GCF_001698545.2 Rhinopithecus bieti | reverse complement strand
AGGAGGGGGAGGAGGAGGGGAGAAGGAGGAGGAGGAGGAGGAGGAGGAGGAGGAATACTGTGGATCCCACTCAAGCCAACTAGTATGGAGCTTGTCATCCTGCCCCGAAGGCAGTTCTTTTCCAGGCTTTTTGTCTTGGTGAACTGCTTCATCAGCCAGCTAGGTGCCCTGGCCTGAAGCCCACCACACCCTCCCTTATCTGCTCCCAGCCAGTCTGTCCCCAGCTCTGTGAGAACTCTGTATCCTCACCTCTCCCATCCATCCCTCCCATTGTGATTGCCTTGGTGCAAAGTCTCCATCATCTCTTCCCTAGACGAGCTCAACAGCTGGTCTCCTAATCACAACCCCACTACTCCTCCTAATCCATGTTCTAGAAGGAACTTTTCTTAACTGCAAATTCTCATTATCTATGAGAAAAACCAACTCTATGCTCATCTGCAAGGCCCAGGTGGCCCTGCAATATCCACCCTTCTGCCTGTCCTGCCCCGGCCCTGGCCGCACCTGCCTGCACTTAGGGTGGAAGGACCCAAGGCCTTAGACTGTCCTCGGGGAACTGAATGTCCAAGTTATTGACTGCTCACAAACAACCCTACAACTCATCAGCTCTAAACAGCTGTTCTTTTCTCTTGAGTCTATGGCTCAGCCAGGTGGTTCTTCCGTTTATGGCTGGGTTCTCTCATCAGTCTGTGGTCAGCTGCAGGTTGAGCAGGTGGCTTTGCCTAACTTGTCTGGTCTCTTTCATGCCTCTGGAGCCTAGACTGGGACAGCTGGGCTGATTTGGCCCCGTTCCATGGGATCTCTCATTCCCCAGCTGTGTGACTTTGGACAACTCCCATAACCTCTTAAGCCTCAGAGTGAATAATGATGTCCATCTCATGGTTAGCCAGGCTTGTTCCATGGAGGTGGCAGGGTTCTGGCAGGCTTGCAACAGACACATGGTCACTTCTTCAACATTCTATTGGCTAAAACAAGTCATATGACCTACCTAGGGCAGTGTGGCAAACGGATTGTACCTCTCAATGGGAGGACAGCGATGTGCCATTGCAAAGGGAAGGGTGAAGAAATGGGGCATTTCTGCCAAACACCCCACTGAGGGATCTGAGAAGGGCTGTCACTTTCTCTCCTGTCTGACTCTTTCCAAAGCTACTGTTAAGAATTATAGAGGCAAATACAGTGAGTCAATTCGTAAAACAAAAGATCATCATCATTTCTGGGAAGAAGTTTTTGCAGTCATGACTGAGTCACCGCTGCCTGTGCAGGGGGGCAGGAGGGAACAGCTTATAGCCCCCCAGAGCCAAGCATGTGGCTCTGTTTTAATTTCACACCATGCACAGCTGTCTATGCCACTGCTGCTTTTTATTGAGCCAGTGGGTTGGAAAGGGAGGTTGGTGCCAATGTGACTAACAATTCTAAATTCTCTATGTGAGAGTCATGGAGAATAAAGCGCAAGGCATCACTGTCAAAGTTTTTTTTTTTTTTTTGAG
>NW_016861899.1:0-436 GCF_001698545.2 Rhinopithecus bieti | reverse complement strand
TTATTTAAAATTTCCATAGGTTATTGGGGTACAGGTGGTGGTTGGTTATATGACTAAGTTCTTTAGTGGTGATTTGTGAGATTTTGGTGCAGCCATCACCTGAGCAGTATACACTGCATCATATTTGTAGTCTTTAATCTCTGGGTCCCTCCCACCCTTACCCTCAAGTCCCCAAAGTCCATTGTATCATTCTTATGCCTTTGTTTCCTCATAGCTTAGCTCCCATGTATCAGTGAGAATATATGGTGTTTCGTTTTCCATTCCTGAGTTACTTCACTTAGAATAATAGTCTCCAGTCTCATCCGGGTCACTGTGAATGCCATTAATTCATTCCTTTTTATGCCTGAGTAGTATTCCATCATATATATATATGCTGTGGATGCCATTAATTCATTCCTTTTTATGGCTTAGTATTCCATCATATATATATATACAC
>NW_016861898.1:0-206 GCF_001698545.2 Rhinopithecus bieti | reverse complement strand
AATTAATATAAAGGAGTAAATATTTCATTATTTAGAGACTGTCCCAAATTTTGAGGTTTCTAACATCCAGGACTTGAGCACTAGATGTAAGAATAGTAATTATTCTATGCCTTTAACTTTCAGTCTTTCCCCAAAATTGCCAAAAATGCAGGAACATTACTCTAGGTCCTAATACCTAGCCCTGCCAGTTGCCAGGAGAGGAAATC
>NW_016861897.1:0-435 GCF_001698545.2 Rhinopithecus bieti | reverse complement strand
TGTCTCAAAAAAAAAAAAAAAAAGAAAGAAAACCACAGTGAACTATCACCTCACACCTGTTAGGACGAGTATTATCAAAAGTCAAGAGATAAAAGTAGTGATGGCATCCAAAAAATTAGCTGGGCGTGGTGGCGGGCACCTGTAGTCCCAGCTACTGGGGAGGCTGAGGCAGGAGAATGGCTGAACCGGGGGGCGGAGCTTGCAGTGAGCTGAGATCGTGCCGCTGCACTACAGCCTTGGAGACAGAGCGAGACTCCATCTCAAAAAATAATAATAATAATAATAATGAGGGCAAAGATGTGGAGAAAATGAAACCCTTTTAGGGTGTGCAGAGAAGGGGACGTTTACACGCTGTTGACAGACATGTAATCGGTACAGCCGTTATGAAAAACAGTATAATCGTTCCTTGGAAAATCAAAATAGATCTACCATATG
>NW_016861896.1:0-612 GCF_001698545.2 Rhinopithecus bieti | reverse complement strand
AAAAAAAAAACTTTTGAAGCAGGTTTTTAAAATATTATAGAATCCAAAAAGTATTCAGTCTTGGCCTGGAGTGATGGCTCACGCCTATAATCCCAGCACTTTGCGAGGCCAAGGCAGGTGGATCACCTGAGGTCAGGAGTTCAAGACCAGCCTGACCAACGTGGAAAAACCCCATCTCTACTAAAAATACAAAAAATTAGCTGGGCATGGTGGTGCATGCCTGTAATCCCAGCTACTCGGGAGGCTGAGGTAGGAGAATCGCCTGAACCCGCGAGGTGGAGGTTGTGGTGAGCCGAGATCACGCCATTGCACTCCAGCCTGGGCAACAAGAGTGAAACTCTGTCTCAAAAAAAAAAAAAAAGAAATATTCAGTCTTTTCATAGCTTTTTCTCCCATTCTGCCCTGGGAGTAATTTAATAAGAGGTCCCTTTTCACAAAGGTGGCCCTAAAGGGCAGCATAACACAGAAGGAGGGGAAAGCAGCTAGACGTGGACACTCATCACAGATGTGTGACCTTGGACAGATCACTATAACTTATCTTGGTCTCTATTTCATCATTTATTAAGTGAGAAATAATAAGATTTTATAAAGATCAGGTGAGATATACAGTAA
>NW_016861895.1:0-434 GCF_001698545.2 Rhinopithecus bieti | reverse complement strand
CCATGGACTTCAATGTGTTCCCAACTATCTTATTGCAGATTCCACAAAAGATTGACAGCAAACTGGTCCAAGAAAATAATCCTGTAACGCTGTGAGATTAATTCACATATCACAAAACAGTTTCTCAGAAAGCTTCTTTCTAGTTTTATCTGAGGATATTTACTTTTCAACATAGGCTTCATTCTCAGATTCCCCTTAAAAGGGCTACCAAACTGCTCCATGAAATGGATGGTGTAACTCTGTGGGATGAATTCACACATCACAATGCTGTTTCTCAGAAAGCTTCTTTTTGGTTTGTGTCTGAGGACGTCTTCTTTATCACCATAGGCTTCAATGTGGTCCCAAATATCCTAATGCAGATTCCACAAAAACAGTGTTAGCCAACTGTTCCAATAAAACAATCATGAACTCTGTTAGATGAGTTCACACATCAC